>NC_069500.1:704347219-704624719 GCF_027579735.1 Bombina bombina | reverse complement strand
ATTCGACCAAAGGAAAATGGAAAAAGGAATATTACAAAGGTGTAAAGGTGCCTGACATTTAGTCAAAATAACTGTCTGAAAACAACGGGTGGGGTCATGGACTCACCATATCAGAAAATAACTACATTTATCAGGTAAGAATAAATTTTGTTTTCTTTCCTAAGATATGGTGAGTCCATGATGTCATCAATTACTGTTGGTAACCAATACCCAAGCTAGAGGACACAAATGACAAGGGATGGACAAGACAGGTAGACCTAAACCAAAGGCACCAACTCTTGAAGAACCTTACTCCCAAAAGAAAACTCAGCTGAGGCAAAAGAAATCAAATGTAAAAATTTTAGAAAAATTATGCAGAGAAGACTAAGTTGCAGTCTGTTCCACAGAAGCTGCATTGTTGAAGGCCCAAAAGGAGGAAACAGCCTTCGTGGAATGAGCTGTAATTCTCTCAGGAGGCTGCTAACCAGCAGTCTCATAAGCAAAATGAATTAAACCTCTCAACCATAAAGAAGAAAAGTATCAGAAGATTTCTGACCCTATGTTTTCTGAGAAACACACAAACAGGGCAGAGGACTGGCGAAAAGTCGCCTGTATGAAGAATTGCAGAGCATGCACAACATCCAGATTGTGCAACAAACGTTCCTTATGAAGAATGATAAGGACATAGAGAAGGAACAGCAAGTTCCTATCTCAAACTACTTAAGGAAGAAAAACCAACTTCGAACGAAGAACCACCTTATCAGCATGAAAAATAGGGTATGGCACACTGCAAGCTGAGAGTTCCAAAACTCTCAGAGCAGAAAAGATAACAAAAAGAAACAAAGCCTTCCAAGATAATAACTTAATATCTATGGAATGCAAAGGCTCAACAGAGCCTGCTGCAAAACCTTAAGAACAAGGTAAGGACTCCAAGTAGGGGTGAAAGGCATAAACGAAGGCCTGATTCTGACTAGGGCCTGACAAAAAGATAGAACATCTGGCATATCCATCAGACATTTGTGAAACAAATCCTTCTCCAGACCTTCCTGGATAAAGGACAAATCCTAGGAATCCTGACCTGACTCCAAGAGTGGCCCTTGGAATTCACACCAATAAAGGAATATACGCTATACCCTATGGAAAGTCTTTCTAGAACAGCTTTAAGATAGGACTAAGCATTCAATCTTCAAGCAATCAGCTTCAGAGAAATGAGATTTGGATGAAGGAATGGACCCTGTGATGAAAGGTCCTTCATCAGAGGAAACCTCTAAGGTTTAAGAGATGACAACTTCTCTAGGACTGTATACCAGGTCCTGCGAAGTCCCGCAGGAGCTATTAGAATAACCAATGCTCTCTCCTGAAGATACGAGCAATGACTCGTGGAAAGAGAGCAAACAGAGGAAACAGATATGCTAGACTAAAAACCCAAGGAACCGCCAGATCAACTATCAGGGCGGCCTGCGGATTATTTGACCTTAAACCATACCTTGGAAGCTTGACGTTCTGCTGAGACGCCATCAGAACCAACTTTAGCCCCCCCCCATGTGAGGGTTAACCTGGAGAACACCTCCGGATGGAGAACCCACTCCCCGGGATGAAAATTCTGTCTGCTCAGGAAGTCTGTCTGCTCAGGAAGGCAAATAGACAGCCATTGTGAGCTACTGCCCTCTGAACAAAGCAGAGCCACCTCCTTCATGGCTAAGGAACTCCATTCCTCCCCGAGCCACTGAGGTGATAGTATCCGACTGGAGCCTGATAAACCAGCTAAGGACAACTTAGGCCAAGCCCTCAGAGCATTGAAAATCGCTCTCCACTCCGAGATGTTGATGGGGAGAGCAGACTCCTCTTGAGTCCAAAGTTCTTGCACCTTTAATGAGTTCCAGACTGCTCCCCAGCCCAGCAGGCTGCCGTCTATGGTCACAATTACCCAGGAATGTCTTCAGAAACATGCACCCTGAGACAGATACTCCTGAGATACCACCACTAAAAAGAATCTCTTAAAGCTGAACCAGATCTATCCTCTGAAAGAGATCTGAATGGTCACCATTCCATTGACGGAGCATGAATAACTGCAGAGCACTCAAACGGACTCGAGAAAAGGGATGACGTCTTTGGGACCCTCAGACCCATTACCTCCATACATTAGTCACTGAAAGTGAAGAGAAAATCAGCTACAGCTGGGTTCAAACTCCCAACTTGGCTTACAAGTTGGCTAAGCCATCTACCGGACCACTATAGCTTGCTGTTAGCCAAACAGCAGACTGAAGAGAGAGGTAAGAGGAAGAAATCTTTGATTGTCTGACCTCCATTAGAAATATTCTCATAGATAGAAAATCTAATAAGATCCCTCACCCTTGTAGTTGGAACAAGGGAACTCTTCCCTAAATTCCCATTCCATAGGAACGTAGAAAAGACAAGATCTTTTGAAAAAGAGTTTGCTCGAAGAAAGGATGAGTCCTGAACCATATAATGTCCAGGAGGGCACCCCTGCAATCCAGCAAGACATAAAGAGTCTTTCAAGGAAGACTAATCTCAGTAACTTGAGAAGATCCCAGATAATGGGAACTAGAAGATACATATCCTTCAGGTCTATGTTCGTCATAAACAGAATCAAAGGAGAATGAATACTACTTTGAAGGACTGTACTCTGAGAAACTTAAAACAAAAAGCTAGATCCCGTTCCCTGAATGGGACTGGAACTATCAGTCCCAGAAAAGAAATGTCCTGAACCCAGTTCAAGAATGCCTCTCATTATACCTGGACAGCAGATACCCTAGAAAGGTGATATCTGCCCCTGGGAGGAAAAAACTTAGATTGCTACTACAGCACCTGGTATTCTCAGGCGGTCTTCTATCCAAGTACTAACCAGGCCCAACCCTGCTTAGCTTCCAAGATCAGACGAGATCGGGCACATTCATGGTGGTGTGGCCATAGGCCCAAAATACTGGACTGACTTTGCAGAAACAGTGAAAGGAAAATTTTCCTCTAGACTAATCCACTTGACATGTGGTAGAAAGACGTTTTTGCCCCACTAGGTACTAACGAGGTCTCACCCTTGCAAGAAAGTGCCAGAAGCTTTGATTCTGGTGGAGAAATAAAATATAATCCAAATAATTATACATGTCTTGGTCAAATTGGATATTGAACTTGCATCTGTAGTATTATAGAGCCAAGGCTGTGCCACTAAGCCACAGATAGGCTTCTCAGCTGACCAAAATTTCAGCCACAACGCCCCATAGACAAGCACAGCAAGTCTAAATAGGCAAGGCATCACTCTAGATGATCAAATAAACCTCCAGCTTCTTATTCATAGATCCATAAAGGAACAGCTATCCTCCATAGGGATTGAAGTACTCCGAGCCATAGTAGAACAGCTCCCTTCTACCTAAGGCATTTTAATGGAGTCAGCGATAGAAAAATCCTTTAAAGGATGGGAGACAGGGAGAAAAGAAACCCTAGCTTCTCCTATTCCTGAGAACATTTCTAGAAACACTTCCTCATAGGAAGGAACATTATAGAAATGATAAAGTTAACAAACATCCAATAGTTGACAACGACAGGGTTATCAATGTCGTCCAAGTAGCTAAAACCTCCTTTATCAGTACACGAGATGTGCAAGCATACATCTGAAGGAGACCACTTAAGCATCAGATGAAGGAATTATACTGTCCGAATCTGAGATTTTACCCTCAGAAGCTACCAGCAAATCCTCCTCACCAGACTTAGGAGGGAGAGCAGCCTGTGTAGCAGAATGTGGAACAGAAACCTTACTATCTGAAAAACTTTAATGTCCCTGTAGGTAAGGAAAAACAGATACAGCCGCAGATACCGCAGAGGACACCTGAGCTGCAAAACCTGTAGGCAAATACACTCCTCCAGGAGATTGAGAGGAACCACAGGGCACTGCATGTGACACCAATAATGCTTGGAACGTTTGAGGAAAAAGCAGTGGCATTGCCTAAACAGTATCATCCTGAGAGACACTGTCACTTTAAGAGTATAGAGACTTGCCGTGAAACAGGACAAACATAAATATATATAGCAACAGACCTCTGTTCTAAATTTATACTCCTGTAGCATAACCATGAAGAACCCCAATTCTCTTGTTATAAAAAATTCTTTATTGGGACATTAATGTGAATAATTCCTTAATAGAAGGAAATTCCCTTATAAACATATGTACATGGAGGACAATCTTAGACCCCCTGATACATAACATCAACATCAGCCCAATCACCTCCAATTATAGAAAGGTAAATAATGGAGCATTTATAAAAATAATTCCTAAAACAAAGGAAAAAACAAAGAAGACGTTTTTACATATGCAGGAAGCATATAGTAACATCAGGGGCTCTGATAAACATACAGGCTCCAAACAGCTCGAGACTGTATACCAGCCCACCGCTCTGTTCTCAGTCGGAGAAGGAGCCCTGGTCACGTGAGCGACACAGAAACTCACAAAAAATGGCGCTGCCCCGATAGTCCAAGAAGGAGGAGTCATTAGAACTGCTAGAAAGTGTGTCGCAAAAATAAAAACGGTTTGCTAAAAAGTTAATAAACCTATGTATGAGAGAGAAAACTACAGGGGAATTACAGCTGAGACTGCCTAAGTAAAGTCTGTCACAAACTTATCCATGTATAAGTGAGGAAATGGCACCTCTCTGTAGCAGGTGCAGAGATCTCAGAAACCTCTTGAAAAGATCAGTAATCAGGCCACCAGATCGTTATCCATAAAACGATCACACATAAGCCCATAAAGTCTCATACATGCAATATTGTACAAATAAAATATAGCCTCATGTAACTGTTAACCCCTCCAACCACTAAAAGGTAAACAGTTTCTCTCACATCTCACAATAAGTGCCTGCACACTGCCATTATTAACATCCTAGCTAGGATATATTGTGTCCCAAGAAAGTATGCAGAGTCCTTAAAGTGCACAGTCTCCCTTACTTAGAAGACAAAAGGCACATACGTACATCTAGCCGTCCGGCAGGAGGACAGCCTACCCGGTTTGAGAGGATGCCACTCCTCACGCGATCTGTAGAAAAAAGAGAGAACAGAGGGCAGCAACAATGTTAGGAAAACGCAGCAAGGCCCACCTCACAAGTTTTTTACTGCTTTAAAGCTACCACTACTCTACTGAAGAGATTACCGTGGACTACAGCTATACCCAGAACACAGGAAAGATCAGAGCAAACCTACTCTAGCTTTCAAAATAATAAAATCTTGATTGAAGTGAAATAAATCCAAATTTCATCAGACACCAAAACTTCACCTCCTCCATGCACCAGGGCAAAGAGAATCACTGGGGTTTGTGGGAAGGGAAGTGATACTTAACAGCTTTGCTGTGGTGCTCTTTGCCTCCTCCTGCCCGCCAGGAGTGATATTCCCAACAGTAATTGATGACGTTGTGGACTCACCATATCTTAAGAAAGAAACATCAACGGTAAAAACAAGATAATGGGGTTTTAAGTCTATTTAATAAGAAAAGTCAGAACATCCTGGAAATATTTTATTTTTTCCCATGGAAGCAATAGTGTGTGTTGTCAAACAAATTTGTGATATCCCAAGTAGGCCATTGTGGATTTCTAACAGATGGAAATAAGGCATCTGCCATAGTAATTCTGATTAATTAGTAAGGTACCACTATGTATCATGCTGTAGGGTTAGGTAAACTAAAACTTTACTTTAGATAGGAAGAGTGTTAAGAATATTAATTCAAAGTTATATTATAAAGGAAGCAGTAATGTCTTGCAAGTTTTTGTAAGCACTCTCATTTTAATATGTGAGTAGCTTGGTTTACCTATAATTTGGTAGATTCCAATCTAGTCATTCATAAATTAAATTGTAGAAATGAGAATAATTCTGTACCTATCTATAAAGACTCTACAAATGAAAGGCTAAAATTATGTTTTTATATTTTCCAAGCCAGATGATGTTCTTGATGTTAAATTTAATTGGTGCGTTCATAAAATTTTGAGAAGTAAATCTAAATGTAATCCTCCCAGGTTTACTTTCCAAATAGAAATTTAGGCATGATTATCTCAAATATTATTATAAAAATAATCTTAAAAAAACTTTTCATCAGTTGATTTTTTAAACGGATGAATGAAGGTGGCCTTTATTTTTAGTGATTGTAAATCCTAGCATTTTTTACACGCTAGTATGTACAATCACTTTAATTATAGGGAATGTCTAGCTTTGAAATTATTAATGATTCTTAAATGTCATATGCCAAATGGACGAAGGTGGAGGGGTTGTACTTCAAGGTATAAAGTATTACGTTTTAGAAGCAAAAATAATTATTGATGATAGATAGTAGTCATGTGCATTTTTTCGTATCTGGCATTTGTTTTACAAATTTGGCACAGACAGTGGCATTTGTCTCTTTTCGTCATCAGATGTTTTTGTGTCAAAAAGCAACACACAAAAATCCATGCAAATCCAAATGTTTGTGAGTTACATTTTGACACGAAGAAATCAAGAATCAAGAACCGAATTCTGCTGCTAAAACTAATGCCAAAAATAAAAAAATGCTCATGCCTAATAAAGAGTATAACCATGTGTTACTCTCCAATCTAAAAAATCATTCATTACACATAAGAATTGGCATTACTTTTAAGTAAGGGATTAGAAGATTATGTACTTACTAAACATAAAAGAGAATACCTTTATGCATCAAGTCCAAAAACTGCCTTTGATTATTATCTATTGGCTGATTTTTTCATTTAGAGATTGGGTTTACTGACCTTTACAAAAATTAGTCAGAACATTGTCAAAACATTGGGCCAATCTGGTCTCCTATGAATGTTACAAAGATGATTTGTTATATTTGGAGAGGATATAAAACTACAGCTAATGAATTTGTGAACTCTTTATGCTATTCATTTCGGAATCATCTTTTTTCACATTGTATTAAAAAGGATTCAATAGAATTTTTAGACTTATACCTTACAATGTCTCATATTATATCAATGCCATATTATATCATATCAATCTTTTTTTTTTTTTAAGATCTAAAATGGGAAACGCAATGTGCAAAAGCATATTTTACATTCCTATGTTCTTCACATAGGCCTAGATTTGGAGTTTGGCGTTAGCCGTGAAAACCAGCGTTAGAGGCTCCTAACGCTGGTTTTAGGCTAACTCCGGTATTTGGAGTCACTCAAAAAAGGGTCTAACGCTCACTTTTCAGCCGCGACTTTTCCATACCGCAGATCCCCTTACGTCAATTGCGTATCCTATCTTTTCAATGGGATCTTCATAACTCCGGTATTTAGAGTCGTGTCTGAAGTGAGCGTTAGAAATCTAACAACAAAACTCCAGCCGCAGAAAAAAGTCAGTAGTTAAGAGCTTTCTGGGCTAACGCCGGTTCATAAAACTCTTAACTACTGTACTCTAAAGTACACTAACACCCATAAACTACCTATGTACCCCTAAACCGAGGTCCCCCCACATCGCCGCCACTCGATTAAATTTTTTTAACCCCTAATCTGCCGACCGCAAAGCGCCGCCAGCTAAATTATCCCTATGTACCCCTAATCTGCTGCCCCTAACACCGCCGACCCCTGTATTATATTTAAAAACCCCTAACCTGCCCCCCACAACAATAATTAACCCCTAATCTGCCGACCGCAAAGCGCCGCCACCTACATTATAGCTATGTACCCCTAATCTGCTGCCCCTAACACCGCCGACCCCTATATTATATTTATTAACCCCTAATCTGCAGCCCTCAACGTCGCCTCCACCTGCCTACACTTATTAACCCCTAATCTGCCAAGCGGACCGCACCGCTATTATAATAAAGTTATTAACCCCTAATCCGCCTCACTAACCCTATAATATATCGTATTAACCCCTAATCTGCCCTCCCTAACATCGCCGACACCTAACTTCAATTATTAACCCCTAATCTGCCGACCGGAGCTCACCGCTATTCTAATAAATGTATTAACCCCTAAAGCTAAGTCTAACCCTAACACTAACACCCCCCTAAATTAAATATAATTTTAATCTAATGAAATTAATTAACTCTTATTAAATAAATTATTCCTATTTAAAGCTAAATACTTACCTGTAAAATAAATCCTAATATAGCTACAATATAAATTATAATTATATTGTAGCTATTTTAGGATTAATATTTATTTTACAGGCAACTTTGTAATTATTTTAATCAGGTACAATAGCTATTAAATAGTTAAGAACTATTTAATAGTTACCTAGATAAAATAATAACAAAATTACCTGTAAAATAAATCCTAACCTAAGTTACAATTAAACCTAACACTATACTATCATTAAATTAATTAAATAAAATACCTCCAATTACCTACAATTAAACCTAACACTACACTATCAATAAATTAATTAAATACAATATGTACAAATAACTACAATGAAATAAACTAACTAAAGTACAAAAAATAAAAAAGAACTAAGTTACAAAAAATAAAAAAATATTTACAAACATAAGAAAAATATTACAACAATTTTAAACTAATTACACCTACTCTAAGCCCCCTAATAAATACAATATGCAAGCTCAATCTGATTGGCTGATTGGATCAGCCAATCAGATTGATCATGATTCTGATTGGCTGATTCCATCAGCCAATCAGAATATTCCTACCTTAATTCCGATTGGCTGATTGAATCCTATCAGCCAATCGGAATTCGAGGGACGCCATCTTGGATGACGTCCCTTAAAGGAACCGTCATTCTTCAGTTGGACGTCGCCGGATGAAGATGGGTCCGCGTCGGAGGTCTTCAGGATGGAGCCGGTCCTCATCGGAAGAAGATAGAAGATGCCGCTTGGAAGATAATGGTTGCCGGTCCGGATCTACTCTTCTTCCCGGATAGGATGAAGACTTTGGAGCCTCTTCTGGACCTCTTCAGCCACCGGATGATGGATGTCTAGCCCCCGCTTAGGTTGGATGAAGATTTTGGAGCCAGGACGGATCGGTGATACCTGGTGAGGTGAAGACAAGGTAGGATGATCTTCAGGGGCTTAGTGTTTATTTAAGGGGGGTTTGGGTTAGATTAGGGGTATGTGGGTGGTGGGTTGTAATGTTGGGGGGGGTATTGTATGGTTTTTTTACAGGCAAAAGAGCTGAACTTCTTGGGGCATGCCCTGCAAAGGGCCCTGTTCAGGGCTGGTAAGGTAAAAGAGCTTTGAACTTTAGTAATTTAGAATAGGGTAGGGCATTTTTTATTTTGGGGGTCTTTGTTATTTTATTAGGGGGCTTAGAGTAGGTGTAATTAGTTTAAAATTGTTGTAATATTTTTCTTATGTTTGTAAGTATTTTTTTATTTTTTGTAATTTAGTTCTTTTTTATTTTTTGTACTTTAGTTAGTTTATTTCATGGTAGTTATTTGTACATATTGTATTTAATTAATTTATTGATAGTGTAGTGTTAGGTTTAATTGTAGGTAATTGTAGGTATTTTATTTAATTAATTTAATGATAGTATAGTGTTAGGTTTAATTGTAACTTAGGTTAGGATTTATTTTACAGGTAATTTTGTTATTATTTTAACTAGGTAACTATTAAATAGTTATTAACTATTTAATAGCTATTGTACATGGTTAAAATAATTACAAAGTTGCCTGTAAAATAAATATTAATCCTAAAATAGCTACAATGTAATTATAATTTATATTGTAGCTATATTAGGATTTATTTTACAGGTAAGTATTTAGCTTTAAATAGGAATAATTTATTTAATAAGAGTTAATTAATTTCGTTAGATTAAAATTATATTTAATTTAGGGGGGTGTTAGTGTTAGATTTAGCTTTAGGGGTTAATACATTTATTAGAATAGCGGTGAGCTCCGGTCGGCAGATTAGGGGTTAATAATTGAAGTTAGGTGTCGGCGATGTTAGGGAGGGCAGATTAGGGGTTAATACTATTTATTATAGGGTTAGTGAGGCGGATTAGGGGTTAATAACTTTATTATAATAGCGGTGCGGTCCGCTCGGCAGATTAGGGGTTAATAAGTGTAGGCAGGTGGAGGCGACGTTGTGGGGAGCAGATTAGGGGTTAATAAATATAATATAGGGGTCGGCGGTGTTAGGGGCAGCAGATTAGGGGTACATAGGGATAATGTAAGTAGCGGCGGTTTACGGAGCGGCAGATTAGGGGTTAATAATAATATGCAGGGGTCAGCGATAGCGGGGGCAGCAGATTAGAGGTTAATAAGTGTAAGGTTAGGGGTGTTTAGACTCGGGGTACATGTTAGAGTGTTAGGTGCAGACGTAGGAAGTGTTTACGCATAGCAAACAATGGGGCTGCGTTAGGAGCTGAACGCGGCTTTTTTGCAGGTGTTAGGTTTTTTTTCCAGCTCAAACAGCCCCATTGTTTCCTATAGGGGAATCGTACACGAGCACCTTTTTGAGGCTGGCCGCTTGCGTAAGCAACTCTGGTATCGAGAGTTGAAGCTGCGTTAAATATGCTCTACGCTCCTTTTTTGGAGCCTAACGCAGCTTTTATGTGGACTCTCAATACCAGAGTTATTTTTATGGTGCGGCCAGAAAAAAGCCGGCGTTAGCTTTTCGGGTCGTTACCCACAAAACTCCAAATCTAGCCGATAGAAAATAATGTACTTTTTATTTTTTAAATTTATATTTCTATATATATCCGAAACAAATACATATGTACACACATATATACATCTACATATACACACTTTGATATGTATACGTATGTATCTCTATGTTAAAGCCCTTTGCAGGCTTTTTTTCCCCCCACTTTCTGAGACCTCATATCTTTGAGCCTTTATAACTTTGTATCCAAATGAAAGAGGAGAGTTCTTCCTAAGAACTAGAATATGCAAATGTAAGAGGAGAGTTCTTCCTAAGAACTAGAATATGCAAATGTAAGAGGAGAGTTCTGCCTATCTTTGAGCCCTTATAACTTTTTATTGCAATTTTTGTAAAAAAAAAAAAATTTCATACAGTGTTATTATGAGAGTAACTGTATTGTGAAATATATTTTTGATGTTTTTTTGTGACAAATTTTATTCAAGTGTAACAGTTAACCAGAGCTCTGAGGATGCGATAACCTTATGCGCATTATATTAAATTGTGCTCGATCAAACAACTTTATTTTTAAATTGTAATACGCATGCTACTTCCAACGTGCACAAACCCCTTATTGCTTGTGGGTAACAGGTTAGCTCTCCACTCATTATCTGGCCCGATACAGGTTACATGTACAAGTTTTATTATGACATATAAATATTGCCTAAATAACAAAACATGTTGTTTACATTTGGTTCTATCCACTTTCCAAACTGTCCAATTTTATAGATGCAAATATTCAAAAATCCAATCCAAACCTTTCCCAGTCCCATAGAGTTTGGCTAAAGGGTTTTCTACCTGTATAATCATGACAATATTTAACATCATCATCATCTTATTAAAAAAAATCATATTAAAGCATTGGCTATACTCCTCAAAGATCCATATTTAAAGGATCTAGCAGAAAAAAACTATTTTCTTCTTAAGAAGAAATCCAAAAATGTAACTAGCACCAAGTAAAAACATAATTTATGTAAGAACTTACCTGATAAATTCATTTCTTTCATATTAGCAAGAGTCCATGAGCTAGTGACGTATGGGATATACATTCCTACCAGGAGGGGCAAAGTTTCCCAAACCTTAAAATGCCTATAAATACACCCCTCACCACACCCACAAATCAGTTTAACGAATAGCCAAGAAGTGGGGTGATAAGAAAAAAGTGCGAAAGCATAAAAAATAAGGAATTGGAATAATTGTGCTTTATACAAAAAAATCATAACCACCACAAAAAAGGGTGGGCCTCATGGACTCTTGCTAATATGAAAGAAATGAATTTATCAGGTAAGTTCTTACATAAATTATGTTTTCTTTCATGTAATTAGCAAGAGTCCATGAGCTAGTGACGTATGGGATAATGACTACCCAAGATGTGGATCTTTCCACGCAAGAGTCACTAGAGAGGGAGGGATAAAATAAAGACAGCCAATTCCTGCTGAAAATAATCCACACCCAAAATAAAGTTTAATGAAAACATAAGCAGAAGATTCAAACTGAAACCACTGCCTGAAGTACTTTTCTACCAAAAACTGCTTCAGAAGAAGAAAACACATCAAAAATGGTAGAATTTAGTAAAAGTATGCAAAGAGGACCAAGTTGCTGCTTTGCGAATCTGATCAACCGAAGCTTCATTCCTAAACGCCCAGGAAGTAGAAACTGACCTAGTAGAATGAGCTGTAATCCTTCGAGGCGGAGTTTTACCCGACTCGACATAGGCATGATGAAATAAAGATTTCAACCAAGATGCCAAAGAAATGGCAGAAGCTTTCTGGCCTTTTCTAGAACCGGAAAAGATGACAAATAGACTAGAAGTCTTTCGGAAAGACTTAGTAGCTTTAACATAATAATACAAAGCTCTAACAGCATCCAAAGAATGCAATGATTTCTCCTTAGAATTCATAGGATTAGGACATAATGAAGGAACCACAATTTCTCTACTAATGTTGTTAGAATTCACAACCTTAGGTAAAAAATTCAAAAGAAGTTTGCAGCACCGCCTTATCCTGATGAAAAATCAGAAAAGGAGACTCACAAGAAAGAGCAGATAATTCAGAGACTCTTCTGGCAGAAGAGATGGCCAAAAGAAACAAAACTTTCCAAGAAAGTAATTTAATGACCAAAGAATACATGGGTTCAAAAGGAGGAGCTTGAAGAGCCCCCAGAACCAAATTCAAACTCCAAGGAGGAGAAATTGACTTAATGACAGGTTTTATACGAACCAAAGTTTGTACAAAACAATGAATATCAGGAAGATTAGCAATCTTTCTGTGAAAAAGAACAGAAAGAGCAGAGATTTGTCCATACAAGGAACTTGCGGACAAACCTTTATCTAAACCATCCTGAAGAAACTGTAAAATTCTCGGTATTCCAAAAGAATGCCAAGAAAAATGATGAGAAAGACACCAAGAAATATAAGTCTTCCAGACTCTATAATATATCTCTCTAGATACAGATTTACGAGCCTGTCACATAGTATCAATCACAGAGTCAGAGAAACCTCTTTGACCAAGAATCAAGCGTTCAAACTCCATACCTTAAAATTTAAGGAATTGAGATCCTGATGGAAGAAAGGACCTTGCGACAGAAAGTCTGGTCTTAACAGAAGAGTCCACAGCTGGCAAGAGGCCATCCGGACAAGATCCGCATACCAAAACCTGTGAGGCCATGCTGGAGCTACCAGCAGGACAAACGAGCATTCCTTTAGAATCTTGGAGAATACTCTCGGAAGAAGAACTAGAGGCGGAAAGATATAGGCAGGATGATACTTCCAAGGAAGTGATAATGCATCCACTGCCTCCGCCCGAGGATCCCGGGATCTGGACAGATACCAGGGAAGTTTCTTGTTTAGATGAGAAGCCAACAGATCTATTTCTGGGAGTTCCCATATTTGAACAATCTGAAGAAATACCTCTGGGTGAAGAGACCATTCGCCCGGATGCAACGTTTGGCGACTGAGATAATCCGCTTCCCAATTGTCTATACCTGGGATATGAACCGCAGAGATTAGACAGGAGCTGGATTCTGGCCAAACCAAAATTCGAGATACTTCTTTCATAGCCAGAGGACTGTGAGTCCCTCCTTGATGATTGATGTATGCCACAGTTGTGACATTGTCTATCTGAAAACAAATGAACAACTCTCTCTTCAGAAGAGGCCAAGACTGAAGAGCTCTGAAAATTGCACGAAGTTCCAAAATATTGATCGGTAATCTCACCTCCTGAGATTCCCAAACCCCTTGTGCCGTCAGAGACCCCCACACAGCTCCCCAACCTGAAAGACTTGCATCTGTTGAGATTATAGTCCAGGTCGGAAGAACAAAGAAGCCCCCTGAACTAAACGATGGTGATCTGTCCACCATGTCAGAGAGTGTCGTATAATCGGTTTAAAGATATTAATTGAGATATCTTTGTGTAATCCCTGCACCATTGGTTCAGCATACAGAGCTGAAGAGATCGCATGTGAAAACGAGCAAAGGAGATCGCATCCGATGCGGCAGTCCTAAGACCTAAAATTTCCATGCATAAGGCTACCAAAGGGAATGATTGTGACTGAAGGTTTTGACAAGCTGATATCAATGTTAAACTTCTCTTGTCTGACAAGGACAGAGTCATAGACACTGAATCTATCTGGAAACCTAAAAAGGTTACCCTTGTCTGAGGAATCAATGAACTTTTTGGTAAATTGATCCTCCAACCATGATCTTGAAGAAAGAACACAAGTCGATTCGTATGAGATTCTGCGAAAATGTGAAGACTGAGCAAGTACCAAGATATCGTCCAAATAAGGAAATACCAAAACCCTGTTCTCTGATTACAGACAGAAGGGCACAGAGAACCTTTGAAAAAATTCTTGGAGCTTATGCTAGGCCAAACGGTAGACCACAAAACTGGTAATGCTTGTCTAAAAAGAGAATCTCAGAAACTAAAAGTGATCTGGATGAATCGGAATATGCAGATATGCATCCTGTAAATCTATTGTAGACATATAATGCCCTTGCTAAACAAAAGGCAGGATAGTCCTACAGTTACCATCTTGAATGTTGGTATCCTTACATAACGATTCAATATTGATAGATCCGGAACTGGTCTGAAGGAATTGACCTTCTTTGGTACAATGAAGAGATAGAATAAAACCCCAGCCCCTGTTCCAGAACTGGAACTGGCATAATTACTCCAGCCAACTCTAGATCTGAAAAACATTTCAAAAATGCTGAGCCTTTGCTGGGTTTACTGGGACACGGGAAAGAAAAAAATCTCTTTGCAGGAGGCCTTAACTTGAAGCCAATTCTGTACCTTTCTGAAACAATGTTCTGAAACCAGAGATTGTGAACGGAATTGATCCAAATTTCTTTGAAGAAAACGTAATCTGCCCCATACCAGCTGAGCTGGAATGAGGGCCGCACCTTTATGGGTACTTAGGAGCTGGCTTTAGGTTTCTATAAGGCTTGGATATATTCCAAACTGGAAATGGTTTCCAAACTGATACCGCTCCTGAGGATGAAGGATCAGACTTTTGTTCCTTGTTGTGAGGAAAGGAACGAAAACGATTATTAGACCTAAATTTACCTTAGATTTTTTATCCTTTGGTAAAAAAGTTCCCTTCCCTCCAGTAACAGTTGAGATAATAGAATCCAACTGAAAACCGAATAATTTATTACCCTGGAAAGAAAGGGAAAGCAAAGTTTACTTAGAAGACATATCAGCATTCCAAGTTTTAAGCCATAAAGCTCTTCTAGCTAAAATAGCTAGAGACATATACCTGACATCAACTCTAATGATATCAAAAGATGGTATCACAAATAAAATTATTAGCATGAATAATAATAATGCTATAAAATTATGATCTGTTACTTGTTGCGCTAAAGCTTCTAACCAAAAAGTTGAAGCTGCAGCAACATCCGCTAAAAATATAGCAGGAGTAGAGACAGCCCCATTAACCTTAAAATGCTTTTGGCGCCAAAAATGACGACACATCCAGAACGCCGACACGTCAAAAAATGACGCAACTTCCGGCGACACGTATGACGCCGGAAACAGAAAAAAAAAATGCACCAAAAAAGTCCTCGCCAAGAATGACGCAATAAAATGAAGCATTTTCAGCCCCCGCGAGCCTAACAGCCCACAGGTAAGAAAAAATGATTGATTCAAATGCATTATCCCAAATATGAA
The DNA here is from genome assembly GCF_027579735.1 of Bombina bombina. NCBI lineage: Eukaryota > Metazoa > Chordata > Amphibia > Anura > Bombinatoridae > Bombina > Bombina bombina. The sequence goes on along the minus strand of NC_069500.1, from coordinate 704,608,984 downwards.
ACTGACTGTCTGAAAATAAGGAATGTTGAACATCCTGAGTCAAGGCAAATAAATGTTTGAATACATATATTTAGAACTTTATAAAAAAAGTGCCTAACCATAGCTTAGAGTGTCACAGAAAATAAGCTTACTTACTTACCCCAGGACACTCATCTACATGTTGTAGAAAGCCAAACCAGTACTGAAACGAAAATCAGCAGAGGTAATGGTATATATATATAAGAGTATATCGTCAATCTGAAAAGGGAGGTAAGAGATGAATCTCTACGACCGATAACAGAGAACCTATGAAATAGACCCCGTAGAAGGAGATCATTGCATTCAAATAGGCAATACTCTCCTCACATCCCTCTGACATTCACTGCACGCTGAGAGGAAAACCGGGCTCCAACCTGCTGCGGAGCGCATATCAACGTAGAATCTAGCACAAACTTACTTCACCACCTCCATAGGAGGCAAAGTTTGTAAAACTGATTTGTGGGTGTGGTGAGGGGTGTATTTATAGGCATTTTAAGGTTTGGGAAACTTTGCCCCTCCTTGTAGGAATGTATATCCCATACGTCACTAGCTCAGGGACTCTTGCTAATTACATGAAAGAAATAGTGATGGTAAGAAGGACCACTTTAGATAACATCATTCTCATATTAAAAAAAATAATGGATTGGATGCCATAAAACTAATCCATACATGTGATGCATGAACAGCATTCCCTTCAGCTATCACATTCCACTATACCACAAATGATCAACTAAATATCGACAACAAAAATTAAATGTATGCTTACCTGCTCAATGCATCATTCCTGATGGCCCAAGATGTAGCATTTGCTCTAGTGGAATGAGCAGTAATGCACCCAGGAGGAGTCTTCACCACCACCAAGTACACTTTATCAATCAAGGCCTTTAAACCAAGCGACTAAGGTAGATAAAACACAGAAAAGAACACATCCCCAAATTCAAGGTTATAGATTTTATAACATGGATAGCTAAAACCTAATGCACTTACTAGAAGTGAAAAAAATCACATGCAAATCATAAAACTCAACTTGATTTCCGTCAGAGTCCCTGTATAGCTCCTGGCGTGCTGCCTTGATGGATGAAAATAAGGGATCAACCGTCTGATAACCTGAGACCTGGCCGTGGATTTGCCCTGTAGACCTCCTGTCAACTTTCTCAAGGGATATCCTGCCTTGCAGGTACCCTTAAAAAGTTATCGGAAGGTCCTGAAGCTAGAAGGGTCCTAGAAAAAGAAGGTCCCATCTTAGAGGAAGAGACCAAGGTGGGCATGACGACATTTGAACCAGATCCACATACCAAGTCCTGGAAGGCCATGCTGGAGTTATCAAAATTACTGATGCCATTAAGGCATCTATGAGAGTTTCCTGAGGATCTCAAGACATGGCATAATACCATGGCAGTTTGCTGGTCAAGTGGAGGGCCATGAGGTCTATGTCCTGTACACCCCACAATCTCATGATTTGGTCTAACACCTCCTGGTTTAAATACCATTACCCTTGGTGAAGGTACTGGAGGCTGAGAAAATCCACTTACCAATTGTTTACTCTTAGCATGTAGATAGCTGAAATCATGCAATGATTGCATTCTGTCCAAATGACAATGTGGGTTACTTCCCCTTAATTGACAAGAAATATTATGTTCTGCCTTGATGATTTATATAAGCCACTGCCGTGATAAGATAAGATCTCTGCCATCAAAATTTTCCATGTCGCGTGAGCAGGCCAAATGACCAACACCTGAGCTGGTTATAACTGGAGCCCCAAGAAAATGGCATAATAGCAATAGATACACTGCCAAACTCAGTTTGCAGATCCAATAGAACAACACAAAATGTGTAAGGCAGCCTCATAAAGCTAAAATCCAATTCTTTATTAACCAATATTGAAAATATATACAAAAAGTTGACATGGAGAGCAAAAACATACTTGTTACAAACAAAGAACAGTGCCCACTGTGACGTCTAAGGCATTTCAGTTAAAACACTGTAATCACAGACTATGCCACTACATGATTGTGTTTCCTTTATAGGTGGATCCAAGCTATTGGTCCCCTCCTAAAGCAATACAAAACATAGTGATACATGACTGCAAATTGACTGAATTGTTAATGGTCAACAAATGTAACTCCAATACGATTTTTTTTTTAATGATGTAACATATGGTATAACATTAATAACTGATATGTAACAAAACATAATTCTAACTTGTCTATATAAATGTGTATACTATCAAAAAGACAATACAGTTTCACTAATGATTCAAAGTATAATTTCATACAACAATGTAATACATTCAAAATTAATTGAACACATATTTACAAACTACTATATAATTTAATCATGCTTAAATCAGTATATTTGTATTATCAATAGGCTGATTCACCAAAAATTCAAGCTGTCATATTGAGAGTTAAATCCTTTGGAAACCCTAGTCTGGAGCTTGTGAATCCAGAACACTTCCTTCTTTTTTGTTCTTGAGACATTCAAACAGGCAGAGTTTAATATTTCTATCTTTGTAAATGCCTTTCTTAACAGCATTTATTGTATAGTGTTAGGATGTATTTCATGTTTAGCTGATACAGCTGCATATAAGTGTATGTGAGTAAGTTATGATATTGAGTATTCAAAAATGGCACATACAATAATGCTAGGTAAATTAATCATTCTTACTTATGAGGATCAGGTGACATTTCTTCTGCATTAAGTTCAACATGCAGTTCTTCTGTTTGATATTTAAATGGCAAGCATGGTGGAGTAAATGGAGTCTCCAACTCAGCATAATGATATGACATGTAGCAGGCTGAATAGAATAGAAACGTAAGATGTAGTGTTACAAAACTTATTTATAGATCCAAGTAAAGGGCATTTTCAAACATTTCAGCAAAAACATTTTGAATTAGGAAACTATACTTTGTTTTACATGGTGTATTATCAGCTATGAGTACGGCATGTACCCGAAACACGTAAGCTGCTTTTTGTTATTGAATAGGCTAATGCTCTTGCTTGTTCTATGAAGATTTTATACAATTTTAAAAGTATGCAATAAAAGCGGTTTTATTCGAGTGCTCCTCTCACACTTTTTTTTTAGTTGCAAATTGACCAGCGAGAGTAGAGCACTATTGTGACCCCTACAGTATCCAAGCATCACTATAGAAGCTGTTTGCATGCTGCATGGAAACCGCTACATTGGATCCAAGAGAGAGTTGCTGAGAGATGACTGCCCAGTGCGTGAGTCCAGTCAATCTGAAAGAAGGACATGGATTTTGTTTGTTTTCTCTGCTGGATCAAGGTAATTTGATGAGAGTATATCGCTCACTGCCACACCAAGTCCTGAAGACTGGATGAGTCGTTTGTGACTGAGTTAGATTACTTCATGGGGTAAGCACACGTTGAGTGGTTCCATATGTATGCAGCGGATACTAAAAGGCTTGTGCAGCTACACATTTTTGTCTAACAGTATTATAATAACTGTTAAGAATATTTATATGAGCCTCCCTTTGGGGATCATTGATTTTTTCTATATAGTACATGAATATTTGACTAGCAAGATCTGTACCGTAAACTGAAAGTCAGTAGTTATGGGTTTTATGCTACAACGCCGTAACATAAAACTCATAACTAAAATGCTAAAAAGTAAACTAACACCCATAAACTACCTATTAACCACTAAACCAAGGGCCCTTCCGCATCGCAAACACTAAAATAAAATCATTAACCCCTAATCTGCCGCTCTCAACATCGCCGCCACTATAATAAACATATTAACCCCTAAACCGCTGCACAACCGCATCGTAAACACTTGTTAAATATTAACCCCTAATCTGCTGTCCCTAACATCGCCGCAACCTACATTACTGTTATTAACCCCTAATCTGCTGTCCCTAACATCGCCGCCACTATACTAAAGTTATTAACCCCTAAACCTAACCCTAAGTCTAACCCTAACACCCTTAACTTTAATATAATTAAAATCAATCTAAATAAAATAATAATAATAATAATATCATTAACTAAATAATTCCTATTTAAAACTAAATACTTACCTATAAAATAAAACCTAAGCTGCTACAATATAACTAATAGTTACATTGTAGCTAGCTTAGATTTTATTTTTATTTCACAGGCAAGTTTGTACTGATTTTAACTAGGTAGACTAGTTAGTAAATAGTTATTAACTATTTACTAACTACCTATCTAAAATAAATACAAACTTACCTGTAAAATAAAACATAACCTGTCTTACACTAACATCTAACCTTACAATACAATTAAATAAATTACATTAATTAAATACAATTAACTAAATTACAAAAAAAAACAAACACTACAGTACACAAAATAAAAATGAAATCATCAAATATTTAAACTAATTACACCTAATCTAATAGCCCTATCAAAATAAAAAATCCCCCCCCCAAAAAATAAAAAAAACCCTAGCCTACACTAAACTGCCAATGGCCCTTAAATGGGCCTTTTGCGGGGTATTGCCCCAAAGAAATCAGCTCTTTTACCTGTAAAAAAAATGAAAATAACCCCCAACAGTAAAACCCACCACCCACACAACCAAACCCCCCAAATAAAATCCTATCTAAAAAAACCTAAGCTCTCCTTTGCCCTGAAAAGGGCATTTGGATGGGCATTGCCCTTAAAAGAGCATTTAGCTCTTTTTCTGCCCAAACCCTAAGCTAAAAATAAAACCCACCCAATAAACCCTTAAAAAAAACTAACACTGACCCCCGAAGATCCACTAACAATTTTTGAAGACCCGACATCCATCCTAAGCAAAGCAGCAGAAGTCCTCATCGAAGCCGGCAGAAGTCTTCATGCAAGCGGGCTGAAGTCTTCATCCAAGCCGGCAGAACTCTTCATCCAGATGGCATCTTCTATCTTCATCCATCAAGCGCGGAAAGGCTCCATCTTCAAGAAATCCGGCGCGGAGCATCCTCTTCAATCAACGGCTCTTCCAGAATGAAGGTTCCTTTAAGGGACGTCATCCAAGATGGCGTCCCTTGAATTCCGATTGGCTGATAGAATTCTATCAGCCAATTGGAATTAAAGGGTAAAAAATCCTATTGGCTGATGCAATCAGCCAATAGGATTGAGCTTGCATTCTATTGGCTGTTCCAATCAGCCAATAGAATGCGAGCTCAATCCTATTGGCTGTTCCAATCAGCCAATAGGATTGAGCTTGCATTTTATTGGCTGTTCCAACCAGCCAATAGAATGCGAGCTCAATCCTATTGGCTGATTGCATCAGCCAATAGGATTTTTTACCCTTTAATTTCCGATTGGCTGAATTCTATCAGCCAATCAGTATTCAAGGGATGCAATCTTGGATGATGTCCCTTAACGGAACCTTCATTCTGGAAGAGACGTCGATTGAAGAGGATGCTCCGCGCCGGATGTCTTGAAGATGGAGCCGCTCCATGCCGGATGGATGAAGATAGAAGATGCCGGCTTGGATGGAGACTTCGGCCCACTTGGATCAAGACTTCTGCCGGCTTTGTTGAGAAATTCTTCGTTGAGGATGGATGTCCGGTCTTCAAAAACTTTAAGTGGATCTTCGGGGGTTAGTGTTAGGTTTTTTTAAGGGTTTATTGGGTGGGTTTTATTTTTAGCTTAGGGTTTGGGCGGAAAAAGAACTGAATGGCCTTTTAAGAGCAATGCCCATACAAATGCCTTTTTCAGGGCAATGGAGAGCTTTTTAGATTTTTGTTTGTATTTTTTTTACAGGTAAAAGAGATGATTTCTTTGGGGCAATGCCCCGCAAAAGGCCCTTTTAAGGGCCATTGGTAGTTTATTGTAGGCTAGGGTTTTTTTTTATTTTGGGGGGGCTGTTTTATTTTGATAGGGCTTTTAGATTAGTTGTAATTAGTTTAAATATTTGATCATTTCTTTTTTATTTTGTGTAATTTAGTGGGTTTTTTTGTAATTTAGTTAATTGTATTTAATTAATGTAATTTATTATTGTAATTGTTAGTGTAACTCAGGTTAGGTTTTATCTAACAGGTAAATTTATATTTATTTTAACTAGTATAGTAAATAGTTAATAATCTACAAGACTCGTAATAGCAGCGGTAGTGAAAAGCAGCGTTATGAGCCTTAACGCTGCTTTTTTACTCATAACGCAAAACTCGTAATCTAGCTGTTAGTTAATTGTATTTAATTAATGTAATTTATTTAATTGTAGTGTAATGTTAGGTGTTAGTGTAAGAAATATTAGGTTTTTTTTTACAGGTAAATTTGTATTTATTTTAACTAGGTAGCTAGTAAATAGTTAATAACTATTTACTAACTAGTCTACCTAGTTAAAATAAATACAAACTTACCTGTGAAATAAAAATAAAACCTAAGATAGCTACAATGTAACTAATAGTTATATTGTAGATAAGCTTAGGGTTTATTTTGTAGGTAAGTATTTAGTTTTCAATAGGAATCATTTAGTTAATGATAGTAATTTTTATTTAGATTTATTTTAATTATATTAAAGTTAGTGAGTGTTAGGGTTAGACTAAGGGTTAGGTTTAGGGGTTTATAACTTTAGTATAGTGGCAGCGACGTTGGGGAAGGCAGATTAAGGGTTATTAAATTTATGTAGGTGGCGACATTGGGGGCAGCAGATTAGGGGTTAATAAGTATAGGTGGGTGGTGGTGGCAGATTAGGGGTTAATAATTGTAATGTAAGTGGCGGCTATGTCGGGGGCAGCAGATTAGGGGTTAATAAGTGTAATGTAGGTGGCGGCGATGTCGGGGGCGGCAGATTAGGGGTTAATAAGTGTAATGTAGGTGGCGGCGATGTCGGGCGGCAGATTAGGGGTGTTTAGATTTGGGGTTTATGTTTAAACATAACTTTTCTTTCCCCATAGGAATTAATGGGGCTGCATTAAGGAGCTTTACGCTCCTTTATTGCAGGTGGTAGGCTTTTTTTTAGCCGGCTCTCCCCATTAATTTCTATGGGGAAATCGTGCACAAGCACGTAAAACCAGCTCAAAGCTGCGCTGGTATTGGAGTGCGGTATGGAGCTCAATTTTGCTCAACGCTCACATATTGCCTGCTAACGCCGGGTTTATGAAAACCTGTAATAGCAGCGCTATAGGGAGGTGAGCGGTGGAAATAACTTGCAAGATAGTACCGAGCCGCTCTTACCGCAAAACTCGTAATCTGGGCGATTGTTAGGAAAGTGTTTAAAGGACCTGGCTTCTAAAGAAGATTTAGGGACAAAAATATAAGGCTCCATGATAGTGGAAACAATAAATAAATAGAATGCACAATCATAAGGCTATATCCCCTGAAATATAGTTCTTGAAATAAGGGAAAAAACATACCCCCTACAAACAGAAGCATAAAAAAATATAGGGCGAAGAGCACTAATACGACATTAGAAAAATTAAATCATGCTCCCAAAAACAAAGCACACTAAGAAAAACACATTCAATTAGCGCATGCAAATAGTAAATGAAACGCGAAAAAACTGTGTACATAAAGATACAGTAGTGCGCCAAAAACATTAATTATGCTTACCTAATAAATTCCTTTTCTTCCATGGGAAAGAGTTCACAGCAACATTCATTATATATGGGAAATAAGAACCTGGCCACCAGGAGGAGGCAGAGACCCACCAGCCAAAGGCTTAAATACTCCTTCCACTTCCTCTATACCCCAGTCATTCAGCCGAGGAACAACGAACAGTGGAAGAAGCATTAAGGTAAAAAGGTTCCAGAAGATGAAAACAACAAAGCCTCAAAAACGGGCGGGGGCTGTGGACTCTTTCCCATGGAAGAAAAGGAAATGATCAGACAAGCATAATTTATGTTTTTCTTCCTAATGGGAAAGATTCCACAGCCACATTCATTACTTATGGGAAATTTATACCCATGTCAAAGAGGACACAGAGGGTAAGAGGTGGACCATTGAAGACACCCATTGAAAAAGCATATTCCCAGAAAACAAAGTCCCATTTCGTCCGAAAACCGGGAACAACATCATTAAAAGAAAAAACGACCAACAGTCCAAAGGACCTGGACAGTTACCACGAGTAGATGCAACCAAGACACAGGCCTTGAAGACCCCACTCTCAGGGGCAACAACCCAGTCACAGCCCCTTAAACCGACAAGGGGAATCCAACTAACAATTCCCAGAGGGAAAACCAGACAGGACAGAAAAACCAACTCAGGCCTTCAAGAAGACAACCAAGATCCGCTCGCTAGGCTCACCTGAACATATATCAGGGTGGAAAAAGACAGAAGCAGAAAACAAGAAATGACCAGAGAGAAACAAGGACCAGCGGACGCAGAAACCATTACACAGCGTGGATGAACGTCACCACCTATCAGGATTGCGAAGGGAAAATCCCTTACCACAGTCAAGATCCACACCCAGTCCACAATAGACTGAGGATGTCTCACACGCTAGGAAAAACTCCCGCAGCTGAAGAACGATCTAGAAAAAGACGACCATGCTACTAAGAGCATGAGAGAGGAAGCACAGTCGTTACCTGAAGGAACACAAAACATCACGCTCCGTCTCAACCTAGACGGTGTAGACCAACACAACACCACTATAGGCCGCAGAGCAGCCGAAACTCATCCGAGAACCAATCCTCTCGACAACCGATGAATCCCTAAGGATCCCACTCCTCCAGAGGGAGCAAATAAAAAACTCCTCTTTCGGACCCTTAAAAGTTTGCTAGCAACCAAGGTGCAATAGTATCAGCGGAGTAAAACTGCAAACCCACCGCTAGCTAGGTAGCGAAGCTAACCATCCGGCTCTTACAGCTGACAATAAGGACCCACCCCCACACAAAGGGAGGGAGAAAAACCAACCAGGCACGCGTTGAAAAAAAAAGCGACCAGAACCCAGGGATAATTCCCACAAACCGGAGAACACAGAATCCCAAACGGCAAGCCCACAAGGCAATATAAATAAATGTAAACCAGATGGAATCGAACCTCAATCTTAAAAGGACCATAAGATGGCTATATCTAAGTCAAGCATCCAAGCTAACAGAATGGATTCTCAAAAAAAACCCCACTAAGGACAAACGTGACCCTTCTTTTTAGGGGAACCATAATCCCCCATATGAAAAGACTGAGAGAACGTGTTTCCAAGACACCTAAACCATCTACCGATGAATGCACAGGCACCGAACGCCCCAAAGGGCAGAGTGGCGGCAGACCCAAAAAGCACCCCCCATCAGGGGAGTCTACCACAGGCCACAGGAGAAAAGTCAAGACAGACCATCCAGAGCCCAACAAAAAAGGAATAAGATCTATGAGAGACAGCATCTCAAGCCCCCACAACACCAGCATCAAAGCAACTAACGTGCAACCACCATATGCCGAGCAAAGGTCCGCAAAAGCGGAGACAAAAAAAAAGGGAAAGGGCAAACAGTCTAGAGTCAAATCCTAGACCTAATGAGGAAAATAGGGCAAAAAAACCCTAAGAAAAGAAGGTCCAGAAGCCTGTCCACAGGTACCCAATCTGTCAACAATTCCAAACTCCCCAAGGAGAACAATGGAACCCATCCTGACCCAACCCCTAACACCCAAGGGGATAACAAGGACTTAAGGAGAGATGGCCAGAACTTGGACTGACAGAACCCCTAGACTCCCCTCCCCAACCTACGATGAGATCCGAGAAGAAGGGGTCAGATTCCACTCAGGACCAGGGGCCACACGCCCCCGAAACACCAGTGGTAACACCGGAGAAACCAGGGTGAGCTGCAACCTCCAAGATCCCATCAGAGCATCAAAAGCTCCTAGAAGCAGAGGTAGGAGCAACTAGCCACCTCAGCAGGACCAGACCTATATTAGCCACCCGATGGCACCTAGTCTCTAGGAGAACCACCAAGGGCAGCCCAAAAAGGCCAGAACTGCACACAGCAGCAAGGACCGCACTCCTCAGGCCAGGGTGGGACTCCACCGACCCATGTCTCTGGGGCAGACTGACACAGCCCTTTAAGTATGACGAATAGTAGCAGCGCCTCCGTCATGAACTCGAGAGAAGACAGCAGGTAGCGAAGCGAAGTTCGACAACGCCAAGTGCTGAAAGGAGCTGTTATAATGAGTCGGAATGGTGTCGCAGGGGAAGCTCCCATTGCATCTCTGGGCTCTAACTTTCGCCCAGGCCCTCCACGAGAGGCTAACAGGACTACTTAAAACTCCTGTCCCATTTCGAAGGGTAGCACCCTCCATAAGAGACATATTAACATTAAATAAAAGTATAACAAATAGAAAAAGTAATGAATGCGGCTGTGGACTCTTTCCCATTAGGAAGAAAACCAACATGTGCTCTCCCTAACAGCCAACGTGCATTTTCCAGCCAACGTCCTCTATCTCTGATGTGCATGAAAAAACGCCAACATGCTATAACAGTATAATAAATACAGTAAGCTTTCATAATTCAAACAGAACATGCATTTTTAAGAGACTTTTCAATTTTCCAGTTATACAGTTATTACACCCAGTACTCCCAATACATCCCTCCAACAATAGTTGTACTCTGAGGGGAAACCGGGCCTCAAATAAGTTTGAGAACCCCTCTCACAGTAGAACAACTGTAACACCTTTGTTATTCACCTTCTTCCAGCAGAGGCAAAGGCAAGTCTATTTACCATAGAGGTGTAAGAGGTTTTAAAGGGCTCTTGGAGTTTGGGAATCTTTGCCTACTCCTAGTGGTCAGGAAGAATAATCCCCAGGAGTAATGGATAGAGGACTCTCATCAATTGTATGAAAGAAATTATATTGCACGGCTCTACTTAAGGTATCATCTAGGCCTAGGTACGCAATATCCTAATATCACTAAGGAATTTAGGTCTCACAACCATAATAGAAAAAAAAATATTTAAAAGAAACCAGGGATGTGCAAGTTATAAAAAATGGGGGGAATTAGTAGCAAATAAAATGGGCTGTTCCTGACACACCAGTTATACTCTGGTTTCAGGTATACACTATGGGCTAAATTACAAGTGGCCTAATGTTAGCTGTTATCTGTATGTGTGTATATATATATATATATATATATATATATATATATATATACTGTATATATATATCATTATTATTATCGGTTTTTTTGTAGAGCGCCAACAGATATATATATACACACACACACATATATATTTATATATATATATATATATATATATATATATATATATATATAATATATAAATATGTTACGAAAAACAAATTCATATATATATATATATATATATATATATATATACACACACATACACATACACACCCACACACACGTAGATAGAATTATCTATTTAAAAATAAAAAGAACAGGTTTTTCTATGTGAAGAACATTGGGATGTTAAGTATTAATAACTACCTTCGGGTTTACTGCTGTTGGTCTGATATGATGTCGGGTTAGAGCGTGAGCGATAACTGTTCGATTTTTTTTTTATAGTAGCAAGTCCCACAAAAGTCTATGGGGAGAAGTAGTTTGTTCCATCACATTATCTAAAGTTCTAGTGTGCCTAATCTTTCAAGTTGTAATACACTCTCAAACCCGGCTGCACAAAAATTTTACTTTGAGCACAATTAGCGCATGAAAGATAAAATATTTAGAGCGCCACTTGTAATCTGGCTTTATATTTAAGCAATACTTAAACTAGACTAGTAAGTAAATATTTAAAAATGTAACATTTCCTGAGTCAATATGGGCAAAAGAAAATCTCTGGAGAGTTAATATTATGGGTTAACAACAATATAATCAATGGAATATGAACAGGTTTGTTTTAGTATCGATGGTTGTAATGTGACCATGACCACTGTTGGTTTATATTACCTGTGTCTGAGATGCTGTCATATCCATCTGGATAAATGTCTTTTTCACTTGTACTTTGCTGGAAAGCTTCAATTTTCTCAGTTTCCTTTGTAGAGAAATCTAGAAGCCAAGGTTGCAGAAAACATTGTCAACTAATTATATATTTGAGCAACTCTATAAAAATGAGTAAAAAATGACAACCTGTCTATGATTAATGCGTTCCAACCCCGAAATGCGTAAGACACGCCTGCGCTGTTGTTCTTAATATTCTCTTTTAGCTATGTTTTGTTTTTTTCTAGAATAAAGTTATTATAATGTGCCTTGAGGCTTGCTGGGATTTCTCGCTTTTTGTTCTACAACCTGTAATTTTGCTTCTTTTTGTGCTAAAACTACACCTTTAAATATTCCCTTTCAATTGTTTTTTTCCCTGTGTAAATTCATTTAAGTCTGACAGCACAGCATGAAGGTCAGTCAACCTTTTCAATGAAATTGAAGCAGGGAGAATATCCAGGTATCAGGCAAGAATTACTGCAACAAATGCTTTCTGCACTAATGAGATAACAGCTGTGTAGTTCTCACTATAACAGTGGTATTGTAATGTCTGTTGACAAATACATATGGACAAGAATAAAAATAAGTATTTCATTACATACAACAGACAAAGATGAAGTATCCCTGCTTAGAAGCGATATACAGTATATCCTTAAACCAACTTATTACATCACAATAGGTTACACAAAGTAAAAAAAAATGTGCTAAACTGGAATTTTACAAAGAAGTATACAGTTTGTTTCACACATTTTCTGAATATAATTGATATACATATGATTTTTGTCAAGTCCCAAACTTAGAATAATCTGTGAGCTGTGTTAATACAAGATGGTTTGCTGCAAACCTGTGTAAACAGATTTTGAAATACCACATTGCTTCACCAAAACATAAATATGATTATTATTGCCCATGACCATTATTGACAGATACCATACGTTTAGCTTAACAAAATCATAATTTATGACATTATAATATTTTGAAAGTTTCAAACTGACAATGGAAAACCCATTTAAATTACCTTAACAAGGAGGATTATTTTATTTATTTTTAATCTAGCATATAAAGTAGTCTACCAAACAGTATGACAACTAAACTAAGAATACAATTAATTCTTAAAAATAGGAAATGTTCTCATATAACAGTAACATTTATTGAATACTGATGCTAGTCTATTATATCAGCTCATCTATAAAAGTAAAACCTGTATCTATCACATGGGAGCTGCTATATTGTTTGAGATGCTTACATTTTGAGTAGTTCACTTGAAATGGCTGACCTGCTACAACAGAAAAAGAGTTGTCTCAATGTTAGAACTGTCTATATCTATAGTGAGTTACATAGGATCTAACCTTGTGCTATCTACAGTATATCTGCATTAAAGAGGCTACTGGTAGTACCCATTTCAGATAAGATTGAATATTTCATATCATTTTACAGTATTAGTGTTTTCTGGGAACTGATTTAACGTTTAATTATTTGCATGTTTGTTAATTTCTGATATATTATAAAAACAAAATTTATGCTTACCTGATAAATTTATTTATTTCTTGACACAGTGAATCCACGGATCATCATCAATTACTGTTGGGAATATCACTCCTCGCCAGCAGGAGGAGACAAAGAGCACCACAGCAAAGCTGTTAAATATCACTCCCCTACCCACAATCCCCAGTCATTAGACCAAAAGGAAAGGAGAGAAAGGAAGTTACACAAGGTGCAGAAGTGCCTGAGGTTTATATAACAAAAAACCTGTCTGAAAAACAGGGTGGGCCGTGGACTCACCGTGTCAAGAAATAAATACATTTATCAGGTAAGCATACATTTTGTTTTCTTTCTAATGACAAGGTGAGTCCACGGATCATCATCAATTACTGTTGGGAATATCACTCCTCGCCAGCAGGAGGAGACAAAGAGCACCACAGCAAAGCTGTTAAATATCACTCCCCTACCCACAATCCCCAGTCATTAGACCAAAAGGAAAGGAGAGAAAGGAAGTTACACAAGGTGCAGAAGTGCCTGAGGTTTATATAACAAAAAACCTGTCTGAAAAACAGGGTGGGCCGTGGACTCACCGTGTCAAGAAATAAATACATTTATCAGGTAAGCATACATTTTGTTTTCTTTCTAATGACAAGGTGAGTCCACAGATCATCATCAATTACTGTTGGGAACCACTACCCAAGCTAGAGCACACAGATGATACGGGAGGGACAAGACAGGTGACCTAAGCAGAAGGCACCACTGCTTGAAGAACCTTTCTCCCAAAAGAATCAAACAAATGGGGGGAGTGAGGGATAGCGCTAAAAAGCATAGATAAAATTATAAATACTATATGTGTGTGTGGCTCTCACCTGAGAGTATAGAAAAAATTCATATGTATTATCTGTGTAGTCAATAATCATCAAATGTCGCTAAAACATATGTTAAAGCATATGGTGCTTAAGATATTCTGAAGCTAAATTAATATATGTGTATTATAAATAAAAATGATACTACTTGAGTGGGTAAAAAAATATATTTTATATAATGTTAATAGATACAATCTAATTAATAGATGCCGGCATCAAGTACAATAAACAGTGTTGCGCAAAATAACGTATTCACGTTGCATATAAAAACAATAAATAAAAACATCAATTTGGTTATACTAAAATGAGTTAAGGTACTTATTCAAAAAATTCATTGATTAATAATAATAATAATAATAAGCTTATGTCCGTATCCGTGCGTAATAGCAGGAATAGCAAATAGTTCAGTAATCTCCTCTGTAACAGTGATTGTAAAGTTACCGTAAATCTGTATGCAATAACCTCAGCGATCGGATATCTCTTACTTGGAATCACCGGACTCTGTGTGAACAGCTGAGAAGTAACAATGATTCTTAACCGGAGTACGTGTCTTCCGGTGTTTGAAGGTAGATGCTGGGACCAAGGTGTTTGCTGGCAGCCTCGACAGTTATTGTGGCTGAACCTCCAGGTCCTACTACCTGTTCCGATTTAGTAGATCAAGTTTCGAATCCCAGGTGTGAACGTTGTAAGTCCAAATGAACAATAGATTTTTCTGTGTTTTGACAGAGTTGAAATGATAGATCATGGGTTAGGAATTACGCATGTAGAGACCACTCTTGGTGAAATCTAAGTGGCTCAATGCACCTCACCTACTATCACAGTGTCAAAAAATGACTGGGGTATAAATGAGCAGGTCTACGCGTTTCAGCCCCTTAGGCCTTTATCAAGATGCTCATTTCGGTTGTGTGAGAGTTTAAATGCCGTGTGGCTTGTCCTCATTGGTTGGAAAGTGACTCCCAGTGGGTGTGTTTCAACAGGGAGTTTGTTTGTAAGCTATTACCATTAACGTATAAAGTATTGTTATACATACAAAATACATACAAAATAAAATGCTAGTCAGACATTGAAACATACTTAAGTATCTAAAAGTGAAGCGACTGCATACGTAACTGTAAGATTGTCATACAAATGGTTGATTACTAGCGCAAAAATGTGTATCATTTCATAATGGAAATACTAAGAGGTCCTGTATTAAATGCTAGTCAGACATTGAAACATACCTAAGTATCTGAAAGTGAAGTGACTGCATAAGTAACTGTAAGATTGTCATACAAATATTTGATTACTAGAGCAAAAAATTGAAAATGTGTATCATTTCGTAATGGAAGTACTAAGAGGTCCTGTGTTAGGAATAGAAATGTTGCGCTAAAAGTATATGTGTAAATGGAAATTGTGTTGTCCATCATAAAAATATCTATACTAGGATATGAAAAAAAATAATTTGGAAAAAATAAAATAAAAAATTTAGGAACATATTTTAGAAAAAATGGATAAAAGCAGAATAAGAAGAAATCTTCTAAAAATGGATAAAAAATGGAAAAAATAATTTAAAAAAGTTCTTGTGAGTAAATATATATGTTTCACATATTCTGAAAGATACATATGTGTATATGCACTTAACAGAGACATGTGGGATACAATAGAAAATTACAATTATTTTTCATAATTAGATTTAATCATAGGGACACAATCCTAGATTTAAACTTACCTATAGTCGTGTGTATATATATTAATGTTTTAGATGTTTAAAAATCGTTTTTAGAAATTCTTTTAATGGCATATATTTTTATCAGCGTTTATTTTGCTTTTTAATTCTGATAATTATCTTATATGAGTGAATTTAAATCCAATTCGGAATTGAGACCATGTGGGTGCAGAGTATTATAATGGAATATTAATTCTGCTTCTTTTTTCATTAGTAGTGCATTCATGTTTCCTCCTCTCTTGCCTAAGGAGAGTTTTTTTATTCCCCAAAATTTGAAGTATTTTAGGTTACCATGATGTACTTCTTTGAAATGGGAATATAAATTAGTGTCTGTGGATTCATGTTCTATTTTCAAAATGTGCTCACGTATCCTATCTTTTAACATTCTGCTAGTTTGTCGAAAGTAAAGAAGGTTGCATGAACACTGTATACAATAAATAATATTTTTGTCTGTGCATCTGATTAATGTTTTATCTTGGTATGGTAACCTGTGTTAGGGGATTTTAACTCTTTGATTTTTGTACTGTACTTGCAAGATTTGCACATATTACATGGAAAAAAGCCAATATAATTTGTTTGTTTTTTCTTTTTGTATTCACTTGGTGAAAGCATAGTTTTCAAGTTTTTTGCCTTTCTAAAAATGATATCTGGTTGATTTTTTAAATTATGGCCTAGAATATGGTCTTGTTTCAAAAGATGCTAGTGTCTCTTGAGGATTTTCTTAATTTCTAAATGTTTCTTCCCAAAAGAAGCCCCAGCCGAGGCAAAAGTATTGAACTTTTAGAATTTAGAAAAAAAAACGTTCTACAGAGGCCTCTCTCTCGAAGAACCAAGAAGAAGACACTGCCCTAGTGAAGGGGGCTGAAAATCTCTCAGGAGGCTGCTGTCCAGCAGGCTCATAAACCCTACGATTAACACTTCTCAACCAGAGAAAAGAGAGGTGGAAGTAGCTCTCCGGCATTTATGTTTATCCAGAAACAAAACAGAAGACTGTCAAAAATAAGGAGATTGTAGATAAAATTTAAGGACCCACACAACATCTAGGATGTGCAACAGACATTCTTCATGAGAAGAAGGAAAAAGACAGAGAGAAGGAACAACAATTTCCTGACAAAACTTCTGTCCGAAAAAAACCCTAGAAAGAAAACCAAACTTGGTACGAAGAACTGCCTTATCTGCCTGAAATACGAGATAAGGAGTACCACACTGCCAAGCTGAGAGTCTGGAACTCTCCAAGCAGAAGAAATAGCAGAAAGAAAACAAAACTTTCCAAGATAACTTAATATCTATGGAATGCATAGACTCAAAAGGAGCCTGGAGAAAACTCTTAAGAACAAAGATAAAGCTCCAAGGAGGAGCAACCGACTTAAACACAGGCCTGATACTGACCAGGACCTGATAAAAGATTGTACATCCGGCCCGTTTGCCAGACGCTTGAGCCGCAGAATGGAAAGAGATGAAATCTGACCCTTGAGGACACTAACAGATAACCCCTTCTCAAGGCCATCCTGGAGAAAAGATAAGATCCATGGGATCCTGACATATCTTGTAATAAATATATCTAGAGATGAAGTATGAGCCTGAATCATGGTCTCAATGACCGATTTGGAAAAACCCACGCTAAGCTAAACTCAAGCGTGCAATCTCCAAGCCGCCAGCTTCAGAGAAACTAAATTTGGATGAAATTTCTACGGAGATTGAGACGACATCTCTACTAGATCCGCCTACCAGATCTTGCGAGGCCATGCAGGAGCTATTAGAAAAAAACGAAAGCTCTCTCCTACTTGATCTAAATGAAGACTCAAGGAAGGAGAACAAACCGAGGAAAAAGGTAAGTCAACCTGAAGCTCCGAAGAACTGCCAGAGTATCTATCAGAACGGCAAGAAGATCTCTTGACCTCGACCGAACTAGGGAACTTAGGAGTTTTGACGAGACGCCATCAAAACCAATTCTGGTAAGCCCCAATTGCTTGTTAACCTGAAGAACACTCTCGGATGGAAGGACCCACACCCCGAGATGGGAAGACTGTTTGTACAGAACCCCGCTTCCCAGTTGACCACTCTAGAAAAGTGGATGGCCGATAGACAGAACTGTGAGCACCTGCCCACAGAAAAATCTGAAAACACTTCCTTCATGACTAGGGAACTCAGAGAGGAAATGACGTAAGTCCCAGAGGCTATATTGTCAGACTAGGACCCAATAAACTGGGCTAAAACAACTGAAGCCAAACCATAAGAACATTGTAAATCACTCTCAACTCCAACATGATGAAAGGGAGAGCAGACTTCTTACAGGACTAACGTCCCTGCGCCTCCAACAAGCCCCAGACTCCTCCCCAGCCCAGTAGAATGGCGTTCGCGATCACAAACGCCCAGGAAGGTGTCCGAAGCATACTTCCATACACTGTACCGCTGATGATGAACAGTAGACTGAAGAGAAAGGCAAGAGGAAGGATTCTCGTCGATAGGGAAACAATTATAGTCCCTACGCAGACTAACCTGTAGCTGAGACAAGGAACTTATTTTCCAGCTCCACTACCAATAATGGAACGAAGAAGACAGAAAAAAACCTCAGAATGAGAATTTGCTTGAAGGAGGAAGGCGCCCAAACCAATAGGTCGTCCAGGCAGGCCGCCACTCCAGAACCATTGAGAAAACTCTGGACGCTGTGGCAAAGCCATAGTTGAATCACAAACTGAAAAAGTTTGGCCAGAAAGAAAAACTCAGAAATCTGAGAAGAACCCTTTGATGGGAACCTGAAAATACACATCCCTTAGGATGGTCATTATAGACGGATCCTCTCACCAAAACTAACCCCTGTTCCAAAACTGGAAATGGACAATCACTCCCAGGGAGGAAGAAACTGAACACATTTCAAAAACGCCTCTCTTCTTATCTGACTACAGATAATCTTGAGAGGTGAAACCTGCTCCTGGGAGGAAGGAGTTGAATTCAATTCAAAACCCTGGAATACTAAATCTACAGCCCTTTAGGGATCTAGGACCTTTTCAAAGGTCTAGGAGGAATTCTGCCTGACAGGGCCGAGGGGGATCTGAACCCATGGCTCTGAGCTTTACTGTTCTGTTTTGTAGAACCAAAGTCAGTGCTAGCTGAAGCCATGCAGGACAAAAAACTGAGATAGACTGACCCCCATAGGATCCGATCCTGGCTCGGGGGTAAAACCTACATGCTGAATGAGAATTAGCTGTGGGTTTCTTTAATTACTTCCTCTGATCCAAAACTGACTGGGTATCCAAGAGGACTTGAACTACTTCTGTTTGGAAGACAAAGGGGAAAAACTTCTTAAAGTTACGAAGGAAAGAAAATTATCAACAGAAATAAAAAATTGGCCTAACAGCCTTTCTGTGAAATCAGACCAGGCGTCGGACCAAAGGATGCCGCACTTGTCCATAAAGGTTTCCATCCTTAAAGGAGCATCTAGACCTCTTCCACTTTAAATACCATGCACCATGATAATTAAAGGAGGCACATTATTACAGTTAGGAGATGGGAAAAAGGATTTCCAAGTACTAACCAGGCCCGACCCTGCTTAGCTTCCGAGATCAGACGAGAACGGGCGCATTCACAGTGGAGTGACCATAGGCCCAAACCTGAGAAAATTCTCCTAGCATAGTTGAGAACAGGAGAAACTTTTTACAAATGAATCCTAGTACTAGTATATATAAAAAATTACTAGATTCTTGAGGATTGACAACGACAGGAGAGTCGAAGTCTTCCAAGAAGCCAGCCCCTCCTAAATAATACCCAAAGGTGAGTTGACAACGACAGGGGTAACAATGTCGTCTAGAAGCCAAAACCTCCTTTAACAGTACAAGAGGTATTCAAGCAAATATCTGAAGGCGATCACTTCAGTATCAGATAAAGGAATTATACTGTCCAAGACTGAGATTTAATCCTCAGAAATACCAGCGGTCCTCCTCACCCAACTTAGGAGAGAAAACAACCTGGGTAGCAGAAAGTGGAAAAGAAATCTTACTATCCAAAATCTAAATGTCTTCTTGCATTTTCCCTGTAAGAAAGGAAAAACAGACAAAAAAACACCAGTATCACAGATGATACCTGAGCTGCAAAATCTGTAAGCAAACACACTCCACCAGAAGAATGAGAGGAACAACAGGGCACTGCATGTGACACCATAAAGGTTAGGGACACTGAAGGAGAAAACTGTGGCATAGCCTAAACAGTATCATCCTGAGAGACATGGCACTAGAAAAGTATCATGGTAAAAAGAATTTAGGAAAAATTAATATTGTTACTTTAAACATAAAGAGACAACCCAAACTCTACAAGGGAAAAAAACCCTTGTTCTTATACTGAATAAATTATTAGATATACCCAAAACCCTCTAACCCTTGAAAGTGCAATGGGCATCAGCATGCAATATAAGGGGGACAGAAGTGCTTATAAAGAAAAAAACAATGAACCCCTAAGATCAGACCCCAGGGGAATTTATGTTATAAAATAAACATACTCTGAGAACTACCTAAGATTGAATAGAAATCCAACTTTGGATTTTCAAAGACTTGTATATGACCTTCTGGATGATGGCAGGGAGGCGGGATATTTTGATAATGACACCTTGGATTATCTCTATATTAGAGACCCTATCATACCTATCTTCCACCATCTCCCGAAGGTCCACAAGTCTCTAGATTCTATCAAGGGTAGACCTATAGTATCGGGTATTGGCTCTCTCTTGGAAAGACTGTCAGCCTGGATAGACAGCATTCTCCAACCTCTTGTTCAGCTTGTACCTAGCTTTCTTAAAGACACCAAACATCTGTTAAACCTGCTGGATAAAGAAAATTGGTCCCAGGACAGTATATGGCTCACTGTGGATGTTGTTGGGCTATATTCGGCCAGCCCACATGATTTGGGCCTACAGTCCATAAGATTTTTCTTGGACAAATTTAGCAATTATACAGCAGATTTTACAGAATATATTGTTAATACCATAGGGTTTCTACTCAATCATAACAATTTTCTTTTTGAAAATTATTTTTTTCTCCAGAAACGTGGAACAGCAATGGGGGCAAAGTTTGCCCCCTCATACGGCAACCTTTTTATGGGTTGGTGGGAGCTGTTCCACGTTTATGGACAACAAAATTCCTTTCGTCAACATATTAAATTTTATAGAAGATACATTGACAACTTTTTATTTGGACAGGCACAGCTAAAGAGGCTGATGATTTTGTTGCATCACTTAACACTAATACATATTCTTGTGATCCCTCTAAAGTACCATATCTTGATCTTACACTGAAAGGTGATCCATGTAACAACATCATCAATACCGAGCTATACGTTAAACCAATTAAATCAAATATTCTTCTGCATGCAATGCATTTCTCGGCTTTACAAACAGCCGTTTCATCAGGCATATAGCAACTTACAAAATTTTAAAACTTTTAAATCATATGTTAACCAATAAGCAAGCACACCGCCCATTGTGAGCGTGTTTAGAACATGAGGGATCTTAACAAACCCATTATAACTATTGTTACAATGTTCTTAATGAATCAAAACATGATACAATATATTAATAAAATAATACAAAGCATATACAATATAGCCAAGCTAATGACAGTTTTTATGGCTTATGCCGATCTCCTCAGGTAGCCAGTATTCAGTGTAACATCCAAATACACAAACACACACACATATATATATATATACACAGTATATATATATATATATATATATATATATATATACATATACATACACACAATTTCATAGAAAAAAACACTGCATGGAAAAGCGCCATGGAATCTCTCACCTTAGATTCAATGCAAGGTAAATTACCTGTTTATTTCTGTGTCTTCTGACCGGCACAATGGAGAGAGAGCTTCAGACTTTTCTGTGTAAGTAAATACTGCTGCACGATGCGTCTGCTTTGCACATAAGAAATTCACTCTGTCACAAATAGTGTAGCGCACTCCTTCACAGTAAATCCAGTACTCAGTAGAATATGTAAAATCCAAAGATGCTTTATTTCTAAAATGATTAAAAGCATATAAACGGCCTCCATAAAAATACCTCACTCCACCAAACAAAAAAATCAGTGTACACAGAACACCTGCATACGCGTTTCGTGCATACACACTTGGTCACTGCATAGGTAGCTACCTCTGCACACCTTATTTAAGCACATTTCCCCTAAAGCGACAGATAATCTAAATCCAAAATAATCTATGAAAGACAAATATATACAAAATATTGACAATCATTACTTAAACCGCTTATTCATACCCCCTTTAAGACGTTTATTAACTTTTTCAATGCTTAGAATAAGTAATTCTATAACAAACTAGATAAACAGAAAGATCTATTTTAAGCGTTTTAGGCATTCATTATTTTTCCTTCGTAAGTGCATAAGTCAACATAGTAACTAACGGGATATTATAATACCCTGATTATGTTTCTTAATGACTTGCGGCTAGATTTAGAGTTTGGCGTTAGCCGTCAAAAGCAGAGTTAAGGGGTCCTAACGCTGCTTTTTACCGCCCGCTGGTATTTAGAGTCAGGCAGGAAAGGGTCTACCGCTCACTTTCTTTCCGCGACTCCACGCTACCGCAGATCACCTTACGTCAATTGCGTATCCTATCTTTTCAATGGATACGCAAAAAGCCCTTTTAAGGGCTGGTAAAAGAGCTGATTACTTTTGTAATTTAGAATAGGGTAGGGGATTTTATTATTTTGGGGGGCTTTTTTATTTTATTAGGGGGCTTAGATTAGGTGTAATTAGATTAAAATTCCTGTAATATTTTTTTATTTTTTGTAATTTAGTGTTTTGTTTTTTTTGGATTATAGATTAGTTTATTTAATTGTACTTTAGTTTAGCTAATTGTAGGTAATTTATTTAATTAATTTAATGATAGTGTAGTGTTAGGTTTAATTGTAACTTAGGTTAGGATTTATTTTACATGTAATTTTGTACTTATTTTAACTAGGTAGCTATTAAATAGTTATTAACTATTTAATAGCTATTGTACCTAGTTAAAATAAATACAAAGTTGCCGGTAAAATAAATATGAATCCTAAAATAGATACAATGTTATTATTATTTATATTGTAGCTATATTAGGGTTTATTTTCTAGGTAAGTATTTAGTTTTAAATAGGATTAATTTATTTAATTATAGGAATATTATTTTTTTTTAATTTAAGTTATATTTATGTTAGGGGGGTGTTAGGGTTAGGGTTAGACTTCGGTTTATGGGTTAATAACTTATAGTAGCAGCGACGTTGCGGGAGGGAGATTAGAGGTTAATAATTGTAGGTAGGTGGCGGCGATGTTAGGGAGGGCAGATTAGGGGTTAATACAATTTATTCTAGTGTTTGCGAAGCGGGAGTGAGGCGGTTTAGGGGTTAATACATTTATTATAGTGACGGCGAGGTCCGGTCGGCAGATTAGGGGTTAATACTTGTAGTTAGGTTGCGGCGACGTTGGGGGGGGCAGATTAGGGGTTAATAAATATAATGTAGGTGTCGGCGATGTTAGGGGCAGCAGATTAGGGGTTCATAGGGATAATGTAGGTGGCGGCGGTGTCCAGAGCGGCAGATTAGGGGTTACTAGTATAATGCAGGTGTCAGCGATAGCGGGGGCGGAAGATTAGGGGTTAATAAGTGTAAGGTTAGGGGTGTTTAGACTCGGGGTTCATGTTAGGGTGTTAGGTGCAGACTTAGAAAGTGTTTCCCCATAGGAAACAATGGGGCTGCGTTAGGAGCTTAAAGCTGCTTTTTTGCAGGTGTTAGGTTTTTTTTCTGCCCAAACTGCTTCATTGTTTCCTATGGGGAAATCGTGCACAAGCACGTTTTGCCAGCTTACCGCTACCGTAAGCAACGCTGGTATTGAGGGTTGAAGTGGCGTTAAATTATGCTCAACGCTCACTTTCTGAGCCTAACGCAGCCATTCAGACAACTCTAAATACCAGCGTTGTTTAAAGGGAGCGGTAAGAAAAAAATCAGCGTTAGCTACGCGGGTCTTTACTGACAAAACTCTAAATCTAGGCGTAAGATTTTATATATTGTAAATTGTTAAAAATACATATTAACATTATACAGGGAGTGCAGAATTATTAGGCAAATGAGTATTTTGACCACATCATCCTCTTTATGCATGTTGTCTTACTCCAAGCTGTATAGACTCAAAAGCCTACTACCAATTAAGCATATTAGGTGATGTGCATCTCTGTAATGAAAAGGGGTGTGGTCTAATGACATCAACACCCTATATCAGGTGTGCATAATTATTAGGCAACTTCCTTTCTTTGGCAAAATGGGTCAAAAGAAGGACTTGACAGGCTCAGAAAAGTCAAAAATAGTGAGATATCTTGCAGAGGGATGCAGCACTCTTAAAATTGCAAAGCTTCTGAAGCGTGATCATCAAACAATCAAGCGTTTCATTCAAAATAGTCAACAGGGTCGCAAGAAGCGTGTGGAAAAACCAAGGCGCAAAATAACTGCCCATGAACTGAGAAAAGTCAAGCGTGCAGCTGCCAAGATGCCACTTGCCACCAGTTTGGCCATATTTCAGAGCTGCAACAATCACTGGAGTGCCTAAAAGCACAAGGTGTGCAATACTCAGAGACATGGCCAAGGTAAGAAAGGCTGAAAGACGACCACTACTGAACAAGACACACAAGCTGAAACGTCAAGCCTGGGCCAAGAAATATCTCAAGACTGATTTTTCTAAGGTTTTATGGACTGATGAAATGAGAGTGAGTCTTGATGGGCCAGATGGATGGGCCCGTGGCTGGATTGGTAAAGGGCAGAGAGCTGCAGTCCGACTCAGACGCCAGCAAGGTGGAGGTGGAGTACTGGTTTGGGCTGGTATCATCAAAGATGAGCTTGTGGGGCCTTTTCGGGTTGAGGATGGAGTCAAGCTCAACTCCCAGTCCTACTGCCAGTTTCTGGAAGACACCTTCTTCAAGCAGTGGTACAGGAAGAAGTCTGCATCCTTCAAGAAAAACATGATATTCATGCAGGACAATGCTCCATCACACGCGTCCAAGTACTCCACAGCGTGGCTGGCAAGAAAGGGTATAAAAGAAGAAAATCTAATGACATGGCCTCCTTGTTCCCCTGATCTGAACCCCATTGAGAACCTGTGGTCCATCATCAAATGTGAGATTTACAAGGAGGGAAAACAGTACACCTCTCTGAACAGTGTCTGGGAGGCTGTGGCTGCTGCTGCACGCAATGTTGATGGTGAACAGATCAAAACACTGATAGAATCCATGGATGGCAGGCTTTTGAGTGTCCTTGCAAAGAAAGGTGGCTATATTGGTCACTGATTTGTTTTTGTTTTGTTTTTGAATGTCAGAAATGTATATTTGTGAATGTTGAGATGTTATATTGGTTTCACTGGTAAAAATAAATAATTGAAATGGGTATATATTTGTTTTTTGTTAAGTTGCCTAATAATTATGCACAGTAATAGTCACCTGCACACACAGATATCCCCCTAAAATAGCTATAACTAAAAACAAACTAAAAACTACTTCCAAAACTATTCAGCTTTGATATTAATGAGTTTTTTGGGTTCATTGAGAACATGGTTGTTGTTCAAGAATAAAATTAATCCTCAAAAATACAACTTGCCTAATAATTCTGCACTCCCTGTATTTCATAATTCTATGTCTTTAAGAAAAAAAATAACTAGAATGTATGTAAATGAACAGTATCCAGTAAGTACTAATGTCCTGTATGAAGGACTTAAGGAAAGTAAATCATTCAAGTAAACAAGTCAAGGTCTCTTCTCATGTTGAGACCAAGTGGGCTACTGGTCTTTAAAGTGAAGATCCAGTATACCTCACGTTTATTTAATTTATTTTGCCTATCTCCTCCTCTCTTCCACACAGGTACATAATCAAGTTTAGTCACATCAGCATTGTGTAATTATTTAAAGTGTCTTGCCTCTGGTGTATCTAAATCTATATCTTCTATAGATCTAAGGTGTTGTAAGAGCCTATCTTTTAGTGAACGTTTTGTTTTCCCTGTATATTGTTTTAAACAGATCTGGCACGTAAGTACACAACTTTTGTAGTAGAACAATTTGTTTAGAAATTAATGTCATGTTCTTGTCCTATGCTATTAGACTTGAACTTTGTTCCTTCTGTGACATAAGAACAGCTTTTGCAGATTGGTCGTCTGCATTTATAGAATCCTACCCTTTTTTTAAGCCAGGTGGTTTGAGTTTTAACATTCAGTTCAGATGGAGATAAGAAATTGGCCAATTTATTCTAAGCATTGAAAAAGTTAATAAACATCTTAAAGGGGGTATGAATAAGCGGTTTAAGTAATGATTGTCAATATTTTGTATATATTTGTCTTTCATAGATTATTTTGGGTATACACTGTCGCTTTAAAGGGACAGTCAAGTCCAAAAAAAACTTTCATGTTTCAAATAGGGCATGCAATTTTAAACAACTTTCCAATTTATTTTTATCATCAATTTTGCTTTGTTCTCTTGGTATTCTTAGTTGAAAGCTAAACCTAGGAGGTTCATATGCTAATCTCTTAGACCTTGAAGGCCGCCTCTAATCTAAATGCATTTTGATAGTTTTTCACCACTAGAGGGCATTAGATCACGTGTTTCATATAGATAACATTGAGCTCATGCACGTGAATTTACCATGGAGACAGCTCTGATTGGCTAAAATGCAAAACTGTCAAAAGAACTGACATAAGGGGGCAGTCTGCTGAGGCTTAGATACAAGGTAATTAAAGAGGTAAAAAGTATATTATTATAACTGTGTTGGTTATGCAAAATTGGGGAATTGGTAATTAAGGGATTATCTATCTTTTAAAACAACAAAAAATCTGGTGTTGACTGTTCCTTTAAGGGAAATGTGCTTAAATAAGGTGTGCACAGGTAGCTACCTATGCAGTGACCAAGTGCGCATGCACGAAACGCGTATGCAGGTGTTCTGTGTACACTGATTTTTTGTTTGGTGGAGTGAGGTGTTTTTATGGAGGCCGTTTATATGCTTTTAATCATTTTGGAAATAAAGCATCTTTGGATTTTACATATTCTACTGAGTACTGGATTTACTGTGAAGGAGTGCGCTGCACTATTTGTGACAGTATACATACACACACAACTAGCTTATCCCAAAAATACCTCGGTTTCACAACAGTTGCTAAATTTTTATGTTTATTCTCCAAGTGTCATTCACCTTATGATACTCAAGTTTGCATATTGTTTGATCACATCCATTACCTTATTGCTAAATATGTGCACGTTTTATTTCAACGTTAGAGTTACAAGTTTTAAAGTAATCGCTTATTACGTTAAGCTGGGTTGCTACTTCTGCATATGTCACTGGATAACACAACCGCAGTGGGCCAATAGCGTAATAACGGTGAAAAACAGAATTTATGTTTACCTGATAAATTTCTTTCTCCTACGGTGTATCCGGTCCACGGCTTCATCCTTACTTGTGGGATATTCTCTTCCACTACAGGAAGTGGCAAAGAGAGCACACAGCAGAGCTGTCCATATAGCTCCCCTCAGGCTCCGCCCCCCCAGTCATTCGACCGACGGTTAGGAGAAAAAGGAGAACCATAAGGTGCAGTGGTGACTGTAGTTTACAAAAAATAAATTTAAACCTGACCAAAATGCCAGGGCGGGCCGTGGACCGGATACACCGTAGGAGAAAGAAATTTATCAGGTAAACATAAATTCTGTTTTCTCCTACATTGGTGTATCCGGTCCACGGCTTCATCCTTACTTGTGGGAACCAATACCAAAGCTTTAGGACACGGATGAAGGGAGGGAACAAGTCAGGTAACCTAAACGGAAGGCACCACTGCTTGCAAAACCTTTCTCCCAAAAATAGCCTCCGAAGAAGCAAAAGTAATGAATTTGTAAAATTTGGCAAACGTATGCAGTGAAGACCAAGTCGATGCCTTACAAATCTGTTCAACAGAAGCCTCATTCTTGGAAGCCCATGTGGAAGCCACAGCTCTAGTAGAGTGAGCTGTAATTCGTTCAGGAGGCTGCCTTCCAGCAGTCTCATAAGCCAACCGGATGATGCTTTTCAGCCAGAAAGACAGAGAGGTCGCAGTCGCCTTTTGACTTCTCCTCTTGCCAGAATAGACGACAAACAAGGACAATGTTTGTCTGAAGTCTTTAGTTGCTTTTAGATAAAACTTTAAAGCACGAACCCCATCAAGATGGTATAACAGACGTTCCTTGTTAGAAACTGGATTAGGACACAGAGAAGGAACAACTATTTCCTGGTTGATATTCTTATTGGAAACCACTTTTGGAAGAAAACCAGGTTTGGTACATAAAACGACCTTATCTGTATGAAACACCAGATAGGGTGAATTACACTGCAAAGCAGACAATTCAGAAACTCTTCTAGCAGAAGAAATAGCTACAAAAAAACAAAACTTTCCAAGATAGTAACTTAATATCTATGGAATGTAGAGGTTCAAACGGAACCCCTTGAAGAACTGAAAGAACTGAATTTAGACTCCATGGAGGAGCCACAGGTCTGTAGACAGGCTTGATTCTGACTAAAGCCTGTACAAACCCTGAATATCTGGCATGGCTGCCAGACGCTTGTGTAAACAGACAGAGCAGATATCTGTCCCTTAAAAGAACTAGCTGACAGACCTTTCTCCAATCCTTCTTGGAGAAAAGATAGTATCCTTGGAATCCTAATCTTACTCCATGAGTAACCCTTGGATTCGCACCAGCAAAGATATTTCCGCCATATCTTATGGTAAATTTTCCTGGTGACAAGCTTTCTAGCCTGGATCAGAGTATCTAT
The DNA here is from genome assembly GCF_027579735.1 of Bombina bombina. NCBI lineage: Eukaryota > Metazoa > Chordata > Amphibia > Anura > Bombinatoridae > Bombina > Bombina bombina. Next base: position 704,580,278 of record NC_069500.1, on the reverse strand, counting down.
AACTGATTCCGAAACCCCACGTTTAGCTAGAATCAAGCGTTCAATCTCCAAGCAGTCAGTTGCAGAGAAACTAGGTTTGGATGTTCGAATCGACCTTGAATTAGAAGGTCCTGTCTCAAAGGCAGCTTCCATGGTGGAACCGATGACATATTCACCAGGTCTGCATACCAAGTCCTGCGTGGCCACGCAGGAGCTATTAGAATTACCGAAGCCTTCTCCTGCTTGATCCTGGCTACTAGCCGGGGGAGAAGGGGAAACGGTGGAAAGACATAAGCTAGATTGAACGACCAAGGCCCTACTAAGGTATCTACCAATGTCGCCTTGGGATCCCTGGACCTGGACCCGTAACGTGTAACTTTTTTTAACCATAGCTGGGTCAGCTGAGCAAAAAAACCTCCGGGTGGAGTTCCCACTCCCCCGGATGGAAAGTCTGAAGACTCAGATAATTCGCTTCCCAGTTGTCCACTCCTGGGATGTGAATTGCTGATAGATGGCAGGAGTGATCCTCTGCCCATTTGATGATCTTGGATACCTCCCTCATTGCCAGGGAACTCTTTGTTCCCCCCTGATGATTGATGTATGCAACAGTCGTCAAGTTGTCCGACTGAAAACTGATGAATTTGGCCTCCGCTAGTTAAGGCCATGCCTGGAGCGCATTGAATATCGCTCTCAATTCCAAAATGTTTATCGGGAGAAGAAATTCTTCCCGAGACCATAGACCCTGAACCTTCAGGGACTTCCAGACCACGCCCCAGCCTAAGAGGCTGGCGTCGGTCGTGACAATGATCCACTTCGGTCTTCGGAAACTCATTCCCTGAGACAGGTGATCATGAGACAACCACCAGAGGAGTGAGTCTCTGGTTTGCTGGTCCATCTGAATCTGGGGAGTAAAATCTGCATAATCCCCATTTCATTGTTTGAGCATGCACAGTTGCAATGGTCTTAAATGAATTTGAGCAAAAGGAACCACGTCCATTGCCGCAACCATTAGTCCTGTTACCTCCATGCACTGAGCTATGGAGGGTTGAGGAATGGATTGAAGAACTCGACAAGTGTTCAAAAGTTTTAGTTTCCTGACCTCTGTCAGAAAGATTTTCATTTCTACCGAGTCTATTATTGTTCCCAGGAAGGGAACCCTTTTGAACGGGGACTTTTTTCTTTTTTCTATGTTCACCTTCCACCCGTGAGACCTTAGAAAGGCTAGAACAATGTCCGTATGAGCCCTTGCTTTGTGAGAAGACGACGCCTGTATTAAATGTCATCTAGTTAAGGTGCTACTGCAATGCCCCTTGGCCTTAGCACCGCTAGAAGGGACCCTAGCACCTTTGTGAAAATTCTTGGAGCAGTGGCCAATCCGAAGGGAAGAGCCACAAACTGGTAATCCGAATGGTTTCCATTTGGAATGATGGAACTCTGAGTAATTGGTCTAGGATCTTTAAATCCAGAATTGGCCTGAAAGTTCCTTCCTTTTTGGGAACTACAAACAGGTTTGAGTAAAATCCCAGTCCTTGTTCTGCTGTTGGAACTGGGTTTATCACTCCCATTTTTAAAAGGTACTCTATGCAATGTAAGAATGCCTGTCTCTCTATCTGGTCTAAAGATAAGCGAGACAAGTGGAACCTTCCCCTTGGAGGAAGGTCCTTGAATTCTAGAAGATACCCCTGAGAGACAATTTCTAGTGCCCAGGGGTCCGGAACATCTCTTGCCCAGGCCTGAGCAAAGAGAGAAAATGTCAGGTTAGGAAATGTCCAGAAGAAGACCCAAATGCTAGGGCGAACTTAATCAACACCCTTGCACTCTGAGTTTAATCCAGGACGTGACCCCACGACAACCTCCAAAAAACAATTTACTCACAATATGGAGCAGGGTTAGCCTGTGCCCAAAGTAATTCAAGATATCAGCCAGATAGACTTCTGAATAAGGAACTGGTTTCAGGAAATGTCTTCCACAGAATCAGGAGAGCAGGGATAGTCCACTTATACTCAGACAGAAGAAGGGTAAAACAGGAAACAGTTAATAATGCAGGAGTAGGTAATTTGTTATCAGGCAGTTTGAGGGTAAACACTGTGTAGATAGTCTTTGCAGAGTATGCAACAGGTAATCAGGCAGTTTGAGGGTTAACACGGTGTAGTCAGAACTTGCAGAGTTAACAACATGTAATCAGGTAGTTTGAGGGTTAACACTGTGCAGACAGTCTTTGCAGAGTATGCAACAAGTAATCAGGCAGTTTGAGGGTTAACACTGTGTAGATAGTCTTTGCAGAGTATGCAACAGGTAATCAGGCAGTTTGAGGGTTAACACAGTGTAGTCAGAACTTGCAGAGTTAACAACATGTAATCAGGTAGTTTGAGGGTTAACACTGTGCAGACAGTCTTTGCAGAGTATGCAACAAGTAATCAGGCAGTTTGAGGGTTAACACTGTGTAGACAGTCTTTGCAGAGTATGCAATAGGTAAACAGGCAGTTTGAGGTTAACACTGTGTAGATAGTCTTAGCAGAGTATGCAACAGGTAATCAGGCAGTTTGAGGGTTAACACTGTGTAGTCAGAACTTGCAGAGTTAACAACATGTAATCAGGTAGTTTAAGGTTTAACACTGTGCAGACAGTCTTTGCAGAGTATGCAACAAGTAATCAGGCAGTTTGAAAGTTTCACAAAACAAACAGTACTTGCATTGTTTGGAGACAGGTAATCAGGAGGTTGAAGGTTAATCCAGCATAGTAAGTCCTTGAAGAGATTGGCAACAGAAAAGCAGCAGTTAGAGAGATTCCACAGTGAATTCACCACAGAAGCCACAAAGTTAAACAAACAAACGGGCACTGGAGAAACAGGAAGCCCGAAATAAAAAGCCTGGTTGTGACATCATCAGGAAGGGGTGGCTCAGACACCTGTCAATCAAGCACACAGAGAGGACTGCAGAGCTTCCCAGCAGCTGAGCGTGACAGAAAATCTGCCCCCTACTAGATCCGGTCCCGGATCGGGGGCTACCCCTTCATGCTGTCTTGGTAGCAGCAGCAGGTCTTTTGGCCCGTTTACCCTTGTTCCAGCCTTGCAATGGTTTCCATGCTGGTTTGGGCTGGGGTGCGTTACCCTCTTGCCTAGTGGCTGTAGAGGTAGAAGCCGGTCCATTCCTGAAATTGCGAAAGGAACGAAAATTAGACTTATTTTTAACTTTGAAAGGTCTATCCTGTGGAAGGGCATGGTCCTTTCCCCCAGTGATATCTGAAATAATTTCTTTCAACTCTGGCCCGAATAGGGTCTTACCTTGAAAGGAATATTAAACAATTTTGTTTTGGACGACACATCCGCCGATCACGATTTTAGTCAAAGCGCTCTACGCGCCACTATTGCGAAACCAGAATTTTTCGCCGCTAATTTAGCTAACTGAAAAGCGGCATCTGTAATGAAAGAATTAGCCAACTTCAGGGCGTGAATCTATCCATGACTTCATCCTAAGAAGTCTCCTACTGGAGCGAGTTTTCTAATTCCTCAAACCAAAAAGCAGCTGCAGTGGTTACAGGAATAATGCAAGAAATTGGTTGAAGAAGAAAACCTTGTTGAACAAAAATTTTCTTAAATAAACCTTCTAATTTTTTATCCATAGGATCTTTGAAAGCGCCACTGTCTTCTATTGGTATAGTTGTGCGCTTAGCTAGCTTTGAAACTGCCCCCTCTACCTTAGGGACCGTCTGCCACGCGTCCCTTCTGGGGTCAACAATGGGGAACATTTTCTTAAATATAGGAGGGGGAACAAAAGGTACACCTGGTTTCTCCCACTCCTTATTCACTATATCCGCCACCCTCTTAGGTATCGGAAACGCATCAGTGTGTACTGGGACCTCTAAGAATTTATCCATTTTACACAATTTTTCTGGGACCACCAAAGGGTCACAATCATCAAGAGTAGCCAGGACCTCCTTAAGTAGAGCGCGGAGGTGTTCTAGCTTAAATTTAAATGCTATGGTATCAGGCTCTGCCTGCTGAGAAACTTTTCCTGTGTCAGAAATTTCTCCCTCAGACAAGCCCTCCCTCACCGCCAAGTCAGATTGATGTGAGGGCACTACAGATAATTATCCTCTGCGTCTACTTGCTCATTTTCTGTATTTAAAACTGAGCAATCACGCTTCCTAGGAAAGCTGGCAGTTTGGATAAAAATGCTGAGATAGAATTATCCATTACTGCTGCTAACTGTTGCATAGTAATCGCAATTGGTGCGCTAGATGTACTGGGCATCGCCTGCGCGGGCATAGCTGGTGTTGACACAGAAGGAGAGGAAAGCAAGCTATTTTCACTACCTTCAGCTAAAGAATCATCTTGGGCTATATTTTTAAGTGTGATTGTACTGTCCTTAAGCTGTTTGGACGCTATGGCACACTTCACACATAAATTTAATGGGGGAACCACCTTGGCCTTTGGACATACAGAACATAGGCTATCTGAAGACTCAGACATGTTTAACAGACTTAAACAGAACTATAAAGCAATAAAAATTATTTTTGACAAAAACGTTACTGTCTCTTTAAATAATTAAAAAGCACACTTTTTTACTGAAATATCAAAAAACCATGAAATAAACATCCGATTTTAATGAAATTTTCACCACAGAGTCTTAATGCTTTGAAAGGATTGCACACAAATTTTCAGATCAATTAACCCCTTAATGCACACTTTTTTACTGAAACATCAAAAAAAACATGAAATAAACATCCGATTTTAATGAAATTTTCACCACAGAGTCTTAATGCTTTGAAAAGATTGCACACAAATTTTCAGATCAATTAACCCCTTAATGCCCAAACCGGAGTTAATAACAGTTATTAACCAGTTAACACACTACAGTACTGGCCACAGCTTCTCACTGTAGCCTTTACCTTCATTAGGGATTATTTTAGCAGTATTTTGACTCCCCACCTGAAGCTGCATGGATTGCCTAGGCAAAAACAACTGCACAATTTAGGCCTAAAAATTAGGCCTCCTCCCTCTTCATTCTAGAGTGGAGGGGCCTTTCTGACTAGATTTAGGTGTCCAAATAAGTGCCAGGCCGAAGTTAAACCCCAAAAGTGTTTTAAAGTCTGAAAAACACCTTATTTATAGTGAAAAACATGCTAAAAAGCAATCGATTTTAAAGCCCACAATAGTGTCAACCAGCATAGAGCCCTAAATATAAGCCATCATTTTATACAGAGTCTATTAGAAAAAAATGGCTCACCAATCCCAGAGGGAATTTCTGACAGTCTTCTAGCATTACATGGTCTTGTTAGAAAAATGACTGATCATACCTGAAGCAGTTAAGCCTGAAAACTGTTCCCCCCAACTGATGTTCTCTGGTTAACAGTCCTGCGTGGGAACAGCAATGGATTTTAGTTACTGGTGCTAAAATCATATTCCTCTTAGCAGAAATCTTCATCACTTTCTGCTGTAGAGTAAATAGTACAAACCGGCACTATTTTAAAATAACAAACTCTTGATAGAAGAAATAAAAAACTACAACTAACACCACATACTCTTTACCACCCCCGTGGAGATGCTACTTGTTCAGAGCGGCAAAGAGAATGACTGGGGGGGGCGGAGCCTGAGGGGAGCTATATGGACAGCTCTGCTGTGTGCTCTCTTTGCCACTTCCTGTAGGGGAAGAGAATATCCCACAAGTAAGGATGAAGCCGTGGACCGGATACACCAATGTAGGAGAAACGACAACTACAAAAGCCGATCTGTATAATATATAAATCCAAGTCTTGATATAATAATGTGTTAGTGCAAACCAATATAATATGTGTAAGTCGTGCAATCTATAACCTACTATGTATTGAGGATAATGTAAGGGGAATGTGGACTTGGCTAAATTGTATTCTACCCACTCAAAAAGGATCATTTATGTGAACTAATGTTGCCTATAAAGTGTGACTTCTAAAATGAATGCAGATTATGAATGCAAATTGTGAAACCTATAAGTGAAGTTAGGCAAGGTAGTATATACTGTATGTGATATATCAAATAATGTATATATCATGTTAACCTTGAATTAAGTGATCTATAGACTAACTAAATTATATAATAAAAAATAATTTGTACAATATAAATTAATATATATTTAGTATATATATATATATATATATATGTATATATATATATATATATATATATATATATATATATTCCTCCAAATAAATGCACTCACAGGTTTTTTTAACAGTGAACAAAAATCTTGTTTTAATGGAACGTTTTCGGGGAGATATTCCCCTTCATCACCATGCTGATTATATATTTGCACCCAGGCGGATGTCTCTAGGAGGGCTAACACTGTAAATTGGACGGTATTATGTATATATATATATCAGATTACCCTTGGATAAGTGATTGGTGCAGTAACATAATAATGGAGTGAATCAAATGATACATAGTTGGTCCGATCCGAGAGCATATAAACATTGCTGTAAAATATACATGAACACACTAAAACCTAATTGAATACTTAGAAGACTGCCAAATCTAACACTTCATTCAAGCCAGAGGGGAACAGAGATTGGAATCGATATATCCAATATGTCTCCCTCTGGCGTAAACAAGTGTATCTATTATATCTCACAGAACTGGGGATACTTTCTTAAGTGGAGATTTTAAAGATATTATGACTGCTATCATGTTGGATAGTACTGTGTCTAGAGACACTATGTTTGATGGAACATTTCTTCATATTTCTCAAGTGTTCACTCCATCTGACACTTACTTTTCTAGAAGTGCGACCTAAATATTGAAGTGTCCAAGAAATATCAGTCAGCACCTGAACTACTTGCACGCCATGTAGGGGTACCACCAAACCCTACTAAATGCAGTGAAAGTCCAAGAAATATGGCAGCAATCAGTAGTTTAACAAATGGTCTTTATTAGAGCACAGCAAACAAATCAGCGACGTTTCGGGAGCTTCCTCCCTTTGTCAAGCATAAAAAATTGTGGTAACAAGCTTCTTAATATACCCATATCCACCAGATGGCAGCAGAGAGTAATTTCCTCCTATATAGGATACATTTTAACCCGTTCATTTCCTTGGGACATTATAAAAGTTTTTACCACATCAATATATTACAAAGATACAGGTTAAAAATATATTAAATTGTTTCAATATACATTCAATATATACAATCAAAATTGATACAATGTTTAACTATATATACACATGGTGCAAGAATCAATCCTTGTAAACCAAGGTTAATGATTATTGGGAATTCAAATATTACTTTGCAAAAAAAGAAAGAACATCAGCACAGAAAATACCCAAATTTAATCTATAGGAACACTGACAAGTCCCAATCTTTATTAAGACCCATAGGTTGGAGGGTGTTCAATTAAAAAATCCAGAATCTCTCCCTTTGATGGAGCATCAACTCCCTATTACCTCCTCTCCTAGGAATAGGGACAAAATCAATCACTTGAAAGCGAAGTTGATTAATGGCATGTCCTACTGAATTAAAGTGACAGGCAACAGGGGATTTTTCATTCTTTGTTCTAATAGAGCTCTTATGCTCCACTATTCTATCCCTAATGGGCCTGGTGGTCTCACCCACATAGCTCCGCCCACAAGGACACTTGATTAGGTAAATTACAAATTTTGAGTGACAGGTATAGAAGTTCTTAATCTGATATTTTTTGCCTGAACTGGGATGATAAAAGACAGATCCTTTAATCATATTGCCACAACATGAACATCCCAGGCATGGAAAACAACCCCTATTTCTGTCAGTCAAAAATCTCTGACCATCCCCAATCTTAGAGCTACCAATGTCAGCCCTAATCAATTTTTGTTGCAAATTATAGCCCCTTTTAAAAGCAGGCATTGGATTCTCCACAAACTCAGAAATATTAGGATAGCATTTGGACAATAAAGGCCAATGCTTCCTAATGATATTATTAATCCTATAGCTCTGACAGTTGTATTCTGACACAAAGACCATTCTTTTAGATTCACCCCTTCTTTCTTCCTTACTTTTTTTTGGGGGGTATATGTTTTTTTGGTTCAGTAAACAACAGTGAAGCCCTAGGAATAAGAGAGACAGATTGAGCCTCTTTCTCCAACAATGTTTTTGGGTAACCACGCTCTAAAAAGCGATTCATCATTTCCCCTAACCTCAAATCAAATAACTGTTGGTCAGTAACAATCCTACGGACCATTAATAATTAGCTCCTAAATATTGAAGGCCACACTTACAGGTCAGAACATAGATCACAAATTCAGTGCTGAAATTAATATGAGTTTTAATGACAATAGTTTCCCCTGTTGTGCTATATGTCACAGACTTACTTCCATGGGTGATATAGTTACACATATGGCATCTAGCTTTGTTGCATCTAAACGATCCTATCTTGCCCTTATTTGTAGGCAAAAGACTTCTATTGTGTGTATTATGGATGTTTTTCTTTTTTACACAACTACCTTACTGGGTGCTAGCTCAATTACTTTCAGTTTTTAGATTAATTTTATTTACATATTAAAGGGACGGCCATGGGTACCATGGAAATCGTTTTATGGGCATATTCGAAGAGCAATACATCTACATTTCGAACTGGAGGGCAAACCTAGTATTCTATGGCCGCTACATAGATGATTTAATATTTATTTGGAAGGGTCCCCAGGACATTGCCACCCAGTTTGTGAATAGTTTAAATAATAATGTAATGGTGAGTACACATATCATCTCTAATTACTACTGGGGAATATCACTCCTGCCCAGCAGGAGGAGGCAAAGAGCGCCACAGCAAAGTTGTTAAATATCACCTCCCTTCCCTCCAACCCCAGTCATTCGACCGAAGTAAAAGGAGAGAAAGAAAGTAACAAGGTGCAGAGGTGCCTGAGGTTTATAACACGAAAAACTGCCTAAATAAAACAGGGCGGGCCGTGAACTCACAGAAATAACTAAATTTATGAGGTAAGCATAAATTAAGTTTTCTTTCTAATGACACAGTGAGTCCACGGATCATCTATAATTACTATTGGGAATCAATATCCAAGCTAGAGGACACAGATAATAAGGGAGGGACAAGACAGGGAACCTAAACGGAAGGCACCACTGCTTGAAGAACCTTTCTCCCAAAAGAAGCCTCAGCCGAGGAAAAAGTATCAAATTTATAGAATTTTGAAAAAGTGTGTAGAGAGGACCAAGTTGCAGCCTTGCAAATCTGTTCCACAGAAGCTTCATTTCATGCCCAGGAAGAGGAAACAGCCCTCGTAGAATGGGCCATGACTCTCTCAGGAGGCTGCTGTCCAGCAGTTTCATAGACCAAGCGAATTATACTCTTTAGCCACAAAGACAGAGAAGTAGCCGTAGCTTTCTGACCCTTACGTTTCCCAGAGAAAACAACAAACATAGCAGAAGACTGGCGAAAATGCTTAGTCGCCTGTAGATAGTACTTCAACACATGCACCACGTCTAGGTTGTGCAGCAGATGTTCCTTATGAGAAGACGGGTTAGGACACAAAGAAGGAACAAGTATTTCTTGATTAATGTTCCTATCCGAAACGACTTTAGGGAGAAACCCTAACTTAGTACGCAGAACTACCTTATCCGAATGAAAAATAAGGTAAGGAGATTCAAACTGCAACGCCGAGAGCTCTGAGACTCTACGAGCAGAAGAAATTGCAACAGGAAACAAAACTTTTCAAGATAACAACTTAATATCTAAGGAATGCATAGGCTCAAACGGAGCCTGCTGAAGAACTTTCAGAACAAGGTTAAGACTCCAGGGAGGAGTAACAGGTTTGAACACAGGCCTGATTCCAACCAAGGCCTGACAGAACGATTGCACGTCTGGTACATCCACCAGACGTTTATGTAACAAAATAGACAAGGCAGATATTTGACCCTTCATGGTACTTGCCGATAAACCCTTCTCCAAACCCTCCTGGAGAAAGGACAGAATTCTAGGAATCCTAACTCTACTCAAAGAGTAGCCTTTGGATTCACACCAATACAGATATTTACGCCATATCTTATAGTAAATCTTTCTGGTAACAGGTTTACGAGCCTGAATCATGGTCTTAATGACCGACTCTGAAAACCGACGCTTAGATAAAATTAAGCGATCAATCTTCAAGCAGTCAGCTTCATAGAAACAAGATTTGGATGAAGGAAGGGCCCTTGAAGTAGAAGGTCTTTCCTTAGTGGAAATCTCCAAGGTGGGAGAGATGACATCTCCACTAGGTCTGCATACCAGATCCTGCGAGGCCACGCCGGTGCAATGAGGATCACTGACACCTTCTCCTGACTTTGATACGAGCAATGACCCGAGGAAGGAGAGCGAATGGAGGAAACAGGTATGCTAGACTGAAATTCCTAGGAACCGCCAGAGCATTTATCAATACCGCCTGAGGATCCCTTGACCTCGACCCATACCTCGGAAGTTTGGCATTCTGTCGAGATGCCATGAGATCCAGCTCCGGCTGTCCCCATTTGAGAATCAAGTTGGCAAACACCTCCGGATGAAGTTCTCACTCCCCCGGGTGAAAAGTCTGTCTGCTGAGAATATCCGCTTCCCAATTGTCCACTCCTGGAATGTGGATCACAGATAGACAGCAGTTGTGGGTCTCCGCCCACTGAATAATTTTGGCTACCTCTGTCATGGCTAAGGAACTCCGAGTTCCTCCCTGATGGTTGATGTAAGCCACTGAAGTTATGTTGTCCAACTGGAACCTGATAAACCGGGTTGAAGCTAACTGAGGCCAGGTCAGAAGAGCATTGAAAATTTCCCTCAGCTCTAGAATGTTTATGGGGAGAACAGCATCCTCCCGAGTCCATGTCCCCTGAGCCTTTAGTGAGCCCCAGACTGCTCCTCATTCCAGCAGGCTGGCGTCCGTTGTCACAATAACCCAGGTGGGTCTGCGGAAGCAGGTTCCCTGGGAGAGAAGTTACTGAGACAACCTCCAAAGAAGAGAATCTCTTGTCACCTGATCCAGAAGTAATCGCGGAGACAGATCCGCATAATCCCCGTTCCATTGCCTGAGCATGCATAAATGCAGAGGTCTGATGTGGAAACGGGCAAACGGAATAATGTCCATGGCAGCTACCATCAGACCAATTACCTCCATACATTGAGCCACTGACGGCCGATGAGAGGACTGAAGGGCCAGGCAAAGATGAAGATCTTTGATTTTCTGACCTTTGTCAGAAATATTTCCATTGATAGGGAATCTATTTTGGTTCCCAAGAACACTACCCTTGTAGTTGGAATTAAGGAACTCTTTCCCAAATTCACCTTTCATCTGTGAGAACGCAGTAAGGATAACTACATCTCTGTTTGGAAGTTCGCTTGTTAAAAGGATGGCACCTGAACCAGAATGTCGTCCAGATAAGGCACCACTGCAATGCCCTGCAAATGGAGCACCGCCAACAGTGATCCCAGGACCTTTGAAAAAATTCTGTGAGCTGTGGCAGAGCCGAATGGAAGAGGCTCGAACTGGAAGTGTTTGTCTAGAAAAGTGAACCTCATAAACTTGTGATGATCCCTGTGGATAGGAACATGCAGGTACGCATCCTTTAAATCTACTGTTGTCACGAATTGACCCTCTTGAACCAAGGGAAGAATGGAATGAATAGTTTCCATCTTGAAGGATGGTACTCTGAGGAACTTGTTTAGACTTTTGAGGTCTAAAATTGGTCTGAAAGTTCCCTCTTTTTTGAGAACCACGAACAGATTGGAGTAAAATCCGAGACTCTGTTCCTGCATTGGAACAGGAACTATCACTCCCAGATCGGAAAGGTCTCGAAACACAGTACAAGAACGCCTCTCTTTTTATCTGGTCTACAGATAATCTTGAGAGCAGAAACCTGCCCCTAGGAGGAAAGTTCTTGAACTCCAGTTTTTATCCCTGGGACACGATGTCCACCACCCAGGGATCCGGAACATCCCGAACCCAGGCTTGAGTGAAGGAAAGTCTGCCCCCCACAAGATCCGGTCCCGGATCGGGGGCAGAGCCTTCATGCTGACTTTGAGTCATTAGCGGGCTTCTTAGATTGCTTCCCCTTGTTCTAAGACTGGTTGGTCCTCAAAGAAGGTTTGGACTGATGTTGTTTGCCAGAGGGAGAGGAAGGCTTACCTTTGAAGTTTCGAAAGGAACAAAAATTACTCTGATGTCCCTTCTGCTTATCCCTCTTATTCTGAGGGAGGAAATGACCCTTTCCCCCCGTAATGTCAGAAATAATTTCAGCCAAGCCCGACCCAAACAAAGTCTTACCCTTGTAGGGAATCACCAAAAGCTTAGACTTAGACGAAACATCCGCAGACCAGGATTTTAAACACAAGGCTCTGCAGGCCAGTATGGCAAAACCAGAAATCTTTGCTCCCAGCTTGATAACCTGTAGGAAAGCATCCGTAATAAAGGAATTGGCCAACTTAAGGGCCTTGATCCTATCCTGGATCTCTTCAAGGGGAGTGTCTGTCTGAATAGAATCAGACAACGCATCAAACCAGTATGCCGCAACACTAGTGATGGTAGCAATACACACCATTGTAAACCCTGGTGCACATCTTTTTGAGCAACCCCTCCAACTTTATATCCATATGATCCTTAAAGGAACAACTATCCTCTATGGGAATAGTGGTTTTCTTAGCCAAAGTGGAAATTGCCCCTTCCACCTTGGGAACTGTCTGCCAAGACTCCTTGATAGAGTCAGCAATAGGGAACATCTTCTTAAAAATTGAGGATGGAGATACCAGGTCTCTTACATTCACTAGCAATAATCTCTGTAGCTCGATCTGGTACAGGGAAAACCTCCACCATGGAAGGTACATCAAAATACTTGTTTAGCTTACTAGACTTCTTAGGATTGACTACGACAGTAGTGTCAGAGTCATCCAAAGTAGCCAAAACCTCCTTAAGTAACAAACGGAGGTGTAACAGCTTAAATCTGAATGATACCACTTTAGCATCAGAAGAAGGCATTACACTGTCTGAGTCTGAGATTTCCTCCTCAGATGCTACCGAAGTATCTTCCTCCTCAGATTTCTGGGGAGGAACATTCGGAATAGCTACTACTGTGTCAGAAACCTTACTCACTGAATCCATAGATTTCCTCTTGCGCTTTCCCTACAGCATGGGAAAAGCAGAAAGTGCATCAGTTACCGCAGAAGACATAAGGGTAGTGATGTCTTGCAACGTAACTCCAGCCGGAGTTTGAGAGAAAGCGCAGGGCACTGCATGTGTGGACAATAAGGTTTGGGACACTTGAGGAGAAAGCTGCGGCATATCTTGAACATTGTCAGGAGACCGCTGAACAGCATCCACCCTAGACAATGCTGGCTCAGAATCAAAAAGTCTATCCCTGTAATTCAATGTTCTCTCAATACATGAGGAAAAGAAAGGGATTGGTGGTTCCACGTTAGCATCAAAACATAAAGAACAAGTAACATTTTGCAGGGCCTCTTGGTCCATCTTTAAACCCAGAATTCAACAAATAAGAAATAAAAAACATAATTTATGTAAGAACTTACCTGATAAATTAATTTCTTTCATATTGGCAAGAGTCCATGAGCTAGTGACGCATGGGATATACAATCCTACTAAGAGGGGCAAAATTTCCCAACCCTCAAAATGCCTATAAATACACCCCTCACCACACCCACAATTCAGTTTAGTGAATAGCCAAGTAGTGGGGTGAAAAAATAAGGAGTAAAAAAAGCATACAAACAGAGGAACTGAAAATAAAATTGTGCTTTTTATACAAAAATCATAACCACCACAAAAAGGGTGGGCCTCATGGACTCTTGCCAATATGAAAGAAATTAATTTATCAGGTAAGTTCTTACATAAATTATGTTTTATTTCATGTAATTGGCAAGAGTCCATGAGCTAGTGACGTATGGGATAGAAATACCCAAGATGTGGGAGACCATAGAAGAGTCACTAGAAAGGAGGGATAAAATAAAAACAGCTATTTCCGCTGAAAAAATTAAATCCACAAAAAAGTAAGTCTCTCATAAATTTCAAATAAATTTCAAGAACAAAACTTAAATCATAAGCAGAAGAATCAAACTAAAACAGCTGCCTGAAGAACTTTTCTACCAAAGACTGCTTCAGAAGAAGCAAATACATCAAAATGGTAAAATTTAGTAAATGTATGCAAAGAAGACCAAGTTGCTGCTTTGCAAATCTGATCAACCGAAGCTTCATTCTTAAAAGCCAAAGAAGTGGCAACTGATCTAGTAGAATGAGTTGTAATTCTCTGAGGTGGAGACTGTCCAACTTCTACATAAGCCTTGTGAATCAAAAGCTTTAACCAAGATGCCAAAGAAATAGCAGGGGCTTTCTGACCTTTCCTAGGACCAGAAAAAACAATAGACTAGAAGTCTTCCTGAAATCTTTAGTAGCTTCGACATAATATTTCAAAGCTCTTACAACATCCAAAGAATGTAAAGATCTTTCAAGAGTATTCTTAGGATTAGGACACAAGGAAGGAACAACAATATCCCTACTAATGTTGTTAGGTTGCTAGAATTCACAACCTTAGGAAGAAATTTAAACAAAGTCCGCAAAACAGCTTTATCCTGATGGAAAATCAGAAAAGGAGACTCACAAGAGAGAGCAGACAATTCGGAAACTCTTCTAGCTGAAGAGATAGCCATAAGAAACAACACTTTCCAAGAAAGTAGTTTAATATCCAAAGAATGCATAGGCTGAAAAGGAGGAGCCTGCAAAGCCTTCAAAACCAAATTAAGACTCCAAGGAGGAGAGAATGATTTAACAACAGGCTTGATACGAACAAAAGCCTCAACAAAACAGTGAATATCAGGAAGTTTAGCAATCTTTCTATGAAATAAAACAGAAAGAGCAGAGATTTGTTCCTTCAAGGTACTTGCAGAAACCTTTATTCAAACCATCCTGAAGAAACTGTAAAATTCTAGGAATCCTAAAAGAATGCCAAGAGAATTTATGAGAAAAACCATGAAATATAGGTTTTCCAAACCCGATAATAAATCTTCCTTGGAACAGCCTGTATCATAGTATTAATCACTAAGTCAGAGAAACCTCTATGACTAAGTACTAAGCGTTCAATTTCCATACCTTCAAATTTAGCGATTTAAGATCCTAATGGAAAAACAGCCCTTGAGACAGAAGGTCTGGCCTTAAAGGATTTGGCCAAGGTTGGCAACTGGACATCCGGACAAGATCCGCATACCAAAACCTGTGAGACCATGCTTGTGCTATCAGAAAAACATGCAATTGTTCCAATATGATCTTGGAGATCACCCTTAAAAAAGAAGAACTAAAAGCAGAAAAATGTAAGCAGTTTGGTAAAACCAAGGAACTGCTAACGCATCCACCATCTCTGCCTGAGGATCCCTGGACCTGGAAAGGTACCTGGGAAGCTTCTTGTTTAGATGGGAAGCCATCAGAACTATTTCGGGGAGACCCCACATCTGTACAATCTGACAAAATACATCTGGATGGAGAGACCACTCCCCTGGATGTAAAGACTGACGACTGAGATAATCCGCTTCCCAATTGTCTACACCTGGGATATGTATCACAGAAATAAGACAGGAGTTGGATTCCGTCCAAGAAAGTATCCAAGATACTTCTTTCATCGGTAAAGGACTGCGAGTCCCCCCTTGATGATTGACATATGCCACAGTTGTGATATTGTCTGTCTAAAACGAATGAATGATTCTCTCTTTAATAGACCCCAAGCCTGAAAAGCCCTGAAAATAGCACAGAGTTTTAAAATATTGATTGGTAACCTCGCCTCTTGAGGATTCCAAACTCCTTGTGCTGTCAGAGAACCCCAGACAGCTCCCCAACCTGTGAGACTTGCATCTCTTGAAATCACAGTCCAGGAAAGACGAACAAAAGAGGCCCCTTGAAGAATCCGATGATGGTCTAACCACCAGGACAGAGAGAGTTGACTGTTGGGATTTAAGTATATCAACTGTGATATCCGAGTATAATCCCTGCACCATTGATTCAGCATGCAAAGCTGCAGAGGTCTCATATGAAAACGAGCAAAGGGGATCGCGTCAGATGCTGTAGTCATGAGACCTAAAACTTCCATGCACATAGCCACTGAACGGAATGATCGAGACTGAAGGTTTCGACAGGCAGAAACCAATTTCATTCATCTCTTGTCTGTTAAGGACAGAGTCATGGACACTGAATCTATCTGGAAACCTAAAAAGGTGACCTTTGACTGAGGAATCAAGGAACTCTTTGGTAAATTGATCTTCCAACCATGTCTTTGAAGAAACAACACAAGTTGATTTGTGTGAGATTCTGCTAAATGAAAAGATTGAGCCAGTACCAAGATATCGTCCAAATAAGGAAACACTGCAATACCCTGCTCTCTGATTACAGATAAAAAGGCACAAGAACCTTCAAAAAGATTCTTGGAGCTGTTCTATGCCAAATGGAAGAGCAACAAATTGGTAATGCTTGTCTAGAAAAGAGAATCTCAGAAACCTATAGTGGTCTGGATGAATCGGAATGTGAAGATACGTATCCGGTAAGTCTATTGAGGACATGTAATGACATGATGAACAAAAGGCAGAATAGTCCTTATGGGACCATCTAGGGACAAATTGATTCAAAAACTTCAGATACAGAACTGGTCTGAACAAATTTTTCTTCTTCGGGACAATGAATAGATTTGAATAAAAACCCAGACCCTGTTCCAGAATTGGAACTGGTACAATTACTCCTGAAAGCTCTAGATCTGAAACACACTTCAGAAAGGCCTGAGCTTTCACAGGATTTGTTGGAACGTGAGAGAGAAAAAAATCTTCTCACAGGAGGTCTTATTCTGAAACCTATTCGAAACCCCTGAGAGACAATATTCTGAATCCAATGATTCTGAACGGAACCTGCCCAAACGTCTTGAAATAATTTCAATCTGCCCCCCACCAGCAGAACTGGATTGAGGGCCGCACCTTCATGCAGTCTTGGGGGCTGGCTTTGGTTTCTTATAAGGCTTGGATTTATTTTAACTCAAGGATGGCTTCCAATTGGAGCCAGAGTCCTTAGGGGAAGGAATGGTTTTCTGTTTCCTATTCTGACGAAAGGAACAAAACCGATTAGATTTGCCCTTAGACTTTTTATCTTGAGGCAAAAAAACTCCCTTCCCCCTAGTAATAGTGGAAATAATAGAATCCAACTGGGAACCAAACAAATTATTACCCAGGAATGATAGAGATAGTAACCTAGATTTAGATACCATGTCAGCATTCCATGATTTGAGCCATAAAGCTCTTCTAGCTAAAATAGTCAAAGACATAGATTTAACATTAATCTTGATGATATCAAAAATAGCATCCCAGATAAAATGATTAGCATGTTGAAGCAAACAAACAATGCTATGCAAATCAGAGTCTTTTTCCCATTGTGCTAAGCTATCCAACCAAAAAGTTGATGCAGCCGCAACATCAGCCATAGAAATGGCAGGTCTGAGAATATAGCCAGAATGCAAATAAGCTTTCCTTAGATAAGATTCAATTTTCCTATCTAAAGGATCCTTAAAATAAGGAATAGTAATACATTTAGAAAGAGTAGAGAAAGCCCCATCAACCTTAGGGACTTTTTTCCAAAACTCTAATTTAGCCACTGGCAAAGGATACAATTTTTTAAACCTTGAAGAAGGAACAAAAGAAGAACCAGGCTTAGACAATTCCTTAGCAATCACATCAGAAATAGCACCAGGAACAGGAAAACCCTCAGGAATAGTCACAGGAGGTTTATAAACAGAATTTAAACGTTTACTGGATTTATTATCAAGAGGACCAGACTTCTCAATATTCAAAGTTATCAACACTTCTTTTAACAAAGGATGAATATTCTCAATCTTAAAAAGATAAGATGATTTATCAGTGTCAATGTCTGAAGTAGGATCT
The DNA here is from genome assembly GCF_027579735.1 of Bombina bombina. Classification (NCBI taxonomy): domain Eukaryota; kingdom Metazoa; phylum Chordata; class Amphibia; order Anura; family Bombinatoridae; genus Bombina; species Bombina bombina. The sequence continues at coordinate 704,562,415 of NC_069500.1, read as the reverse complement.
TCTGAGTCAGAGAGATATATCAGTATGTTGCCGGTCATTACAAATTACATCATTATTATGAGAAGTTTTAAAAGACCTTTTACGTTTATTTGAAGGCGGTATAGCAGCCATAGCCTTCTATATCGCATCAGCAATATAATTTTTCATATCAACAAGGAAATCATGTACTTTAGATGTTGAAGGAACAACAGATACTGTACTAGCACTAATAGAAACCTTTTCTGCATGCAAAAGATTATCATGACAACTGTTACACACTACAGCTGGAGATATTGGCCTCTAGTTATCATTGTCTGTTGGACCTGATCCGACAGTGCGGATCAGGTCCGACAGACATCGCTGAATACGGCGAGCAATACGCTCGCCATATTCAGCATTGCACCAGCAGCTCACAAGAGCTGCTGGTGCAACGCCACCCCCTGCAGACTCGCGGCCAATCGGCCGCCAGCAGGGGGATGTCAATCAATCCGATCGTACTCGATGTGTGTCCGCCTGCTCTTTGTGACCGCTGCTTCATAACTGCTGCTTCATAACTGCTGCTTCATAACACAGGGCATCAAGCTCCATACGGAGCTTGATACATATGCCCCATAATCTCCGCTAGCATACAACAGATACACTTAGCTTTGGTAGAACTGTGTTCAGGCAGCATGGTTCCTACAGCAACTTCTGAGACAGGATCAGATTGAGACATCTTGAAAAATGTAAAAGAAAAAAATAACATTTAAACAGAAATATCTTATTTCCACATATAGCAGTTTCAGGAATGGGGAAAAATGCAAATGCTACAATTGGCAAAAAAAGGAAATAGCATAGCCCTCTGAGCATAAAGAAGGCAAGGAGCATATAGGAAGTGGGGTAAAATAAAGCTAAATTTTACAGATGCACATTCACGCCAAAACAATTGTCGCGCCAAGAATGACGCAATAAATGACAGCTTTTTGCGCCCTTGCAAGCCTAATTTGCCGCAAGTTATTTAAAGAAAAAACAAGTCAAATTGAAAAGACTATATCCCAGGTAAGAAAAACTTCCTAAAACATGATTCCCATAAGGAAACTGCCAGACTGCAAAGGGAAATACACATAGTCAGAGAAAAATAGGGGTGCTGAGGTTGGGTGTGTACGATGTGTATGATTTCATATGCAGATATAATAATGAATCACATTGCATATCCAGCTTGGTTAGACAGACAAAAGTTCATAGTCATGCTATGTCAGTGGGTCAACCCCAATCTCCCCTGATAATAGCAAAATAAGAATAGAAATGTCTTATATGTATATATATAGAACTCTCCAATGCAGTTCAAATGGTATCATATATGTATGTATCATAAACAGACTCACCACGGTCCTGTTTCAGGTTAATCTTTATCATGTATCCTTGCGGTGCTGTTAATTTTATTGTGATGCTCCTCTTTGCAACTGGTGAGTGTCCAAGCTGGGAATTGCCAAGCCTCCGCAATAGGGGAATTAGAAGGTGTTTTAACTCGCTGTGTGTGCTCACAATGGCCACAAAATCTCTCAAACAAAAACAGTTAGGAGCACCAAAAAGCGAGTGAAAAATTTTTTTTATTTACAGTTATTTTAACAAAAGGGTTAATTAACCCCAGGGTAAGAGTGTGTTCACAAAAAAACAAAATACAGAGAACAAAAAGGCTGACCGGTTTCGGCGTCTGCCTTAATCCTAGCCTGCTTAAAATTGTTTGTAAATTCGCAATTTAAAAACCCACCTCTGTGTTTCAATTGGGTGTGGAGTACACACCTTTAAAGTAGTTAACCAATGTTAAACATCAAATCAATTTAATTTGTTCAGACACCTGATTTCCCTACTGACTCACTGCTAATAGGTGTGGCGATGTCGGATCAGCCCTCCTAAAGTTTTAACTGTAAACTTTTCAATGCTGTCACCCAAACCGCATAAAAATGCTCATCGCCATGTCTATTCAACCAGTAAAAGTGGTATTTATCATCAGACATTTTGCTTATATAGCCAAAAGATTGCATTTGTATGATCACATTTATATGTTTACATATCTCAGTATATTGAACGCTCACAGATCCCTTGCGTTCTTTAAACATTACCACATCTTAAAAAGGAAAGAAAGAAAAGTTACCTGGGACCGCCTGGGTCTGAAGCTACTCACTGACTGATAGTGTATGTATCCTCATAGCAAGGGATGCGCTTTCAGCTATTCAGATTGCGTATGTGTTTGTTTGTTTACTAGAGTGACGTATAGTTCACACCTCTAGTATCGTCCTATAGGCTTGCGTTCCCCTCAGCTGCCATAGCTAGACTACGCCTCTTCCTCGAGTGATGTGCGCGTGGGAGGTGTGTCGAATGACCCCTATTTCTTGATGAACAGATTTGCTAGTGGGACTGCTCTGACTTAATACCCTCACTTAATTAAAGTATATTTATCCCTAATGGGTATGACAGGATCACTCGGACCTGGAACCATGTTATACTTCCCCTAACGTGAATACCAAACTGTACATAATGCGAGTGCTTCGCTGCGGGGGATCAAGGCTCGTCATAATATTACGTTTAAACAGTAATTTCTATAGTTACAAATACGTTAATGGATTAGATAAGTGAATGGAATGTGTATGAATACTATGTTGCTTCACTCCCTGATACCTCATTATAAACATCTGGATATAGCACTTGAACCTTGAAAAGACAACATGTAATGAATTGCTATAATAAAGTACTTCCTCTCTAGTGTATGTTCATGATCAGTATTATAAAGTGGGGGATTGGGGAGAGGGAGTAAGGTATAGGAGGATGAGGGGAAATAGAAAAGTTGGGACTGGGCCTGAGGGGTAAGAAACTGCAGTTACCAAAAATTAATTAAATCAAACTCTGAGTTTAGACCCTCCGGAGACCTAGTTCTCAACCGAAAGATCCAGAAGGCCTCCCTTTCACCCAGTTTTCGGGCTCTATCGAGCCCTCTGTTTTGTGCTGGGACCTTCTCAATGATGGTCCACGAAAAGTACCTGGGATCTTTTTGGTGTGTCACCGAAAAGTGATTGATCAGAGGCGTAGTTAGCTCCCCTGCTCTTATATCAGCCAGATGTTCCTTTATTCTAACTCGTGCCTCCCTGGTCGTTAGACCTACATACTGGAGGGCACAATGTGTACATGAAATTAGATATACCACGAAGTTTGACCGGCAATTTAAGCACAGTCTCTTCTGGAAAGTTTCACCCGTGACTAGGGACCTAAATGAATCTCCCACTACCACTCTCTCACACGCCTTACAGGAAAGGAAATTGCATCTATAAGTACCATTCAGTCTTAACCAGGTTGAGCCACTGGTTTCTTCCTGTTTCAGTTTAGTGGGGGCTATTATGTTACCTATCGTTCTATTCCTTTTGTAAGCGAATCGTATGCCTTCATTCACTATATCTTTTAATGCATCATCAGCCAAGAGAAGTTGATAGTTATTTTGATTATCTGGCATATCTGATGGTACTGCCGTGAATAATCAGTTGTAAATTGAATTCTACTACCTTTATTTAGTTGTTCCCACCATTTTCTATCTTTTCTCCTGTTCCTGTTTTTGTTCTCCGGCTTGCTTTTAGATTGTTCTAGTAACCTGGCCCTGTCCATTCTGCTGACTAGATTTCTTTCTCTAGTGACTATCGATTTTTGGTAACCTCTTTCTAGCAACCTTGTTGTAAGTTCATCTGCTTGTTTTTCATATATGTGTTGACTAGTGCAGTTTCTTCTTAAACGAATAAACTGCCCTCTCGCTACCCATTTGAAGACCCTCCTTGGATGGCAGCTTGTTGCATGTAGGAGTGAGTTACCTGAGATCGGTTTTCGATAGGTTTCAGTCATAATTTTCTGACCTGTCTGGCCCTTCAGTGTGATATCTAGGAAGTTGACCGTATGTTCCTGAACCTCTGAAGTGAAACTGATCCCTACCGTGTTTTGGTTTAAACTCTTGATAAAGTCTTCTAGATCATCTCTCGAACCCTTCCAGATGAACAACAGGTCGTCTATGAACCGTTTGTACCACACTATCTCCTGCCTGAAGGGGTTCCGTTCTCCAAAGATGTGGGAGAGCTCCCACCAACCCATAAATAGGTTGGCGTAAGAGGGGGCAAACTTGGCCCCCATTGCCGTCCCATGCTTCTGGAGAAAGAACTCCCCCTCAAACAGGAAATAGTTGTGGGTAAGAAGAAACTTGGTTATTCTTATAACATACTCAATAAATGCCTGATTCCCTGTATACCATCTGGAGAGAAAGAATTCTAAAGCCTCAAGTCCCTTTTCATGAGGTATAGTTGAATAAAGAGACTTAACATCAACAGTTAACCAATGATAATTGCTTTGCCAAGTTACTTCAGTAAGTAAATTGAGGACATGTTTTGTGTCAGCTAAAAAGCTCCAAAGGGTATTTACCATTGGCTGCAGGATGTCATCCAGCCATTCTGAAAAGTGTTCAGTGAGTGAGCCAATCCCGCTGACAATTGGTCTCCCCTGGACATTATCAGTAGACTTATGTACTTTCGGTAGGTGATTAAACACCGGTATAGCTGGATTCTGTACAAGTAGATACATTTTAGTTTCCTGATCAATAAAGCCCAGATCTACCCCATCATCCACCAGGGAGACCAATTGTCGCTGGAATGACTTAGTGGGGTCCTGTTGTAGTGTTTCATAGTCTGTTTCTGTTCTCAGCTGCCTCCAAGCTTCTTGAACAAATTTGTTTCTATCTTGAACCCCAATGGCTCCGCCCTTATCAGCAGATCTTATCACCAAACCCCTGTTGTTTTTTAGGCTATCTAGAGCCTCCTTCTGTCTGCGTGTTATATTAGATTCCTGGCCCCTTTGCGTAGTGTATTGGAGCCTGACTAGATCACCTTCCACTCTTTTTTGGAATTTCTCCAAAAGGGGACCTCTACTTTGTAGGGGGTAAAATAAAGATTTGTTCTTTAATTTTGGAGTCCTTAGACTCCTAACCTCTTCCTCTTCTATCTCCCCTTGGAGAGATTCCAAGACCATGACATCACATAGTTCCTGAAAATTCATGGCTGCGCTGCAAACCCCACTCTCTATCTCATTGTCTGCGGAACGTGGACTCTCATCTGATTCGTGGTACTCCCTTGTTTCTAACTTGAGAGAGGAAGTACTTTATTATAGCAATTCATTACATGTTGTCTTTTCAAGGTTCAAGTGCTATATCCAGATGTTTATAATGAGGTATCAGGGAGTGAAGCAACATAGTATTCATACACATTCCATTCACTTATCTAATCCATTAACGTATTTGTAACTATAGAAATTACTGTTTAAACGTAATATTATGACGAGCCTTGATCCCCCGCAGCGAAGCACTCGCATTATGTACAGTTTGGTATTCACGTTAGGGGAAGTATAACATGGTTCCAGGTCCGAGTGATCCTGTCATACCCATTAGGGATAAATATACTTTAATTAAGTGAGGGTATTAAGTCAGAGCAGTCCCACTAGCAAATCTGTTCATCAAGAAATAGGGGTCATTCGACACACCTCCCACGCGCACATCACTCGAGGAAGAGGCGTAGTCTAGCTATGGCAGCTGAGGGGAACGCAAGCCTATAGGGCGATACTAGAGGTGTGAACTATACGTCACTCTAGTAAACAAACAAACACATACGCAATCTGAATAGCTGAAAGCGCATCCCTTGCTATGAGGATACATACACTATCAGTCAGTGAGTAGCTTCGGACCCAGGCGGTCCCAGGTAACTTTTCTTTCTTTCCTTTTTAAGATGTGGTAATGTTTAAAGAACGCAAGGGATCTGTGAGCGTTCAATATACTGAGATATGTAAACATATAAATGTGATCATACAAATGCAATCTTTTGGCTATATAAGCAAAATGTCTGATGATAAATACCACTTTTACTGGTTGAATAGACGTGGCGATGAGCATTTTTATGCGGTTTGGGTGACAGCATTGAAAAGTTTACAGTTAAAACTTTAGGAGGGCTGATCCGACATCGCCACACCTATTAGCAGTGAGTCAGTAGGGAAATCAGGTGTCTGAACAAATTAAATTGATTTGATGTTTAACATTGGTTAACTACTTTAAAGGTGTGTACTCCACACCCAATTGAAACACAGAGGTGGGTTTTTAAATTGCGAATTTACAAACAATTTTAAGCAGGCTAGGATTAAGGCAGACGCCGAAACCGGTCAGCCTTTTTGTTCTCTGTATTTTGTTTTTTTGTGAACACACTCTTACCCTGGGGTTAATTAACCCTTTTGTTAAAATAACTGTAAATAAATTTTGTTTTTCACTCGCTTTTTGGTGCTCCTAACTGTTTTTGTTTGAGAGATTTTGTGGCCATTGTGAGCACACACAGCGAGTTAAAACACCTTCTAATTCCCCTATTGCGGAGGCTTGGCAATTCCCAGCTTGGACACTCACCAGTTGCAAAGAGGAGCATCACAATAAAATCAACAGCACCGCAAGGATACATGATAAAGATTAACCTGAAACAGGACCGTGGTGAGTCTGTTTATGATACATACATATGTGATACCATTTGAACTGCATTGGAGAGTTCTATATATATACATATAAGACATTTCTATTCTTATTTTGCTATTATCAGGGGAGATTGGGGTTGACCCACTGACATAGCATGACTATGAACTTTTGTCTGTCTAACCAAGCTGGATATGCAATGTGATTCATTATTATATCTGCATATGAAATCATACACATCGTACACACCCAACCTCAGCACCCCTATTTTTCTCTGACTGTTTTGAGCATTAGCTAGAGCTTTGGCCGAGCTCAGGGTGGGGTACGTGATTATTGTGTAAATTTTTTGCCAATAACTCCGCAATAAAGGGTATGCAGGGTGAGAGTGTTATGTCCAGGACACCAATTTTATTTTCCCTACGCACAGCTGAAGAGAGAGAAACAGCAGCCTGGGACTGCAATCAAATCTTCTCGCTTAACAAAACAAATTACAGCTTGATTAATCTTTTTGAGGAAGTAGAATTCCTCCTCATAAAGGAAGATCAATTAAAATGGGATGTGAACACCTTAAATAAATATCTGGAGCTAGGCCTGGTACCTAGAGGTTTGAGATTAAACAAATTTCCAACTTTTATCACAGATGACAAATCTTTTATAGAAAGGTGGAACGATCATCTAACACAATGTTCATTCAATCTAATGAAATTGATTTGTGAATTCAAGGCAAAGGCCATAGAGGATCTTGGCACTAAAATCAAAGAATTACAGGACGAACTCAATAAGAGAAGTGAGGAACCAAGCTTCTTGAAATTTGATGCCACTTTGCAAAAAGTGTTGGCAGAAGCTAAATCTGCATTATTAGAAGCAAAACGCAAGAAATATCTACGTGATTTACAAGATTATAAACTAAATAGGGTTTACGTCTGGAACAGGAGGGATCGCTTTGCCCTTAGAAAGGAACAAAACAGACAAACCCTGTTTTATAACAGGGGCAGAAGGGGCAACAGATCAAGGGGAAACAGAGATAGACGAGTGAATTTCCAAGAGAGTGAGGGAGAATCCTGGGATGAAGGCTCCTCTTCAGGAGAAGATTTAGTACCACAGGAAGCGACAGTAAGACCGAAGGAGGGATTGAATCGGCTCCCCCCGATCCTGAAGAACAAGGGGCTAGGCTCAGTACCAACTACTTCACACTACAGGGAAGAACCGACACAACCGAGAGTAAGCCAAGGGCCCTCAGGAGATACTGAAAGATCCCAGATCGAGCAGGTTTTTCAGGTACCCCCAAGAACATCAGAAGGGGGGGAGAGAGACACTCTAGAGCATTATCAACAACCGAGGGAACAAAGAAGATATCTCCAAAGAAGAGGACGGAAAAGGGGAAACTACAGGGACTAAATGTTATTAATTTGTCAAGTTATGTATTAAATAAATTTGAATTGGAGGTTCTGAGCTTAGGTCTAACATTTGTACCAACTATGGACTTTAACCTATTTAAGACCCTCTTGGACGTTAACAAGATGATACGCAATATGACCCTTAAGAAGCATTTCAAGTTAGAAACAAGGGAGTACCACGAATCAGATGAGAGTCCACGTTCCGCAGACAATGAGATAGAGAGTGGGGTTTGCAGCGCAGCCATGAATTTTCAGGAACTATGTGATGTCAGGGTCTTGGAATCTCTCCAAGGGGAGATAGAAGAGGAAGAGGTTAGGAGTCTAAGGACTCCAAAATTAAAGAACAAATCTTTATTTTACCCCCTACAAAGTAGAGGTCCCCTTTTGGAGAAATTCCAAAAAAGAGTGGAAGGTGATCTAGTCAGGCTCCAATACACTACGCAAAGGGGCCAGGAATCTAATATAACACGCAGACAGAAGGAGGCTCTAGATAGCCTAAAAAACAACAGGGGTTTGGTGATAAGATCTGCTGATAAGGGCGGAGCCATTGTGGTTCAAGATAGAAACAAATTTGTTCAAGAAGCTTGAAGGCAGCTGAGAACAGAAACAGACTATGAAACACTACAACAGGACCCCACTAAGTCATTCCAGCGACAATTGGTCTCCCTGGTGGATGATGGGGTAGATCTGGGCTTTATTGATCAGGAAACTAAAATGTATCTACTTGTACAGAATCCAGCTATACCGGTGTTTAATCACCTACCGAAAGTACATAAGTCTACTGATAATGTCCAGGGGAGACCAATTGTCAGCGGGATTGGCTCACTCACTGAACACTTTTCAGAATGGCTGGATGACATCCTGCAGCCAATGGTAAATACCCTTTGGAGCTTTTTAGCTGACACAAAACATGTCCTCAATTTACTTACTGAAGTAACTTGGCAAAGCAATTATCATTGGTTAACTGTTGATGTTAAGTCTTTTTATTCAACTATACCTCATGAAAAGGGACTTGAGGCTTTAGAATTCTTTCTCTCCAGATGGTATACAGGGAATCAGGCATTTATTGAGTATGTTATAAGAATAACCAAGTTTCTTCTTACCCACAACTATTTCCTGTTTGAGGGGGAGTTCTTTCTCCAGAAGCGTGGGACGGCAATGGGGGCCAAGTTTGCCCCCTCTTACGCCAACCTATTTATGGGTTGGTGGGAGCTCTCCCACGTCTTTGGAGAACGGAACCCCTTCAGGCAGGAGATAGTGTGGTACAAACGGTTCATAGACGACCTGTTGTTCATCTGGAAGGGTTCGAGAGATGATCTAGAAGACTTTATCAAGAGTTTAAACCAAAGCACGGTAGGGATCAGTTTCACTTCAGAGGTTCAGGAACATACGGTAAACTTCCTAGATATCACACTGAAGGGCCAGACAGGTCAGAAAATTATGACTGAAACCTATCGAAAACCGATCTCAGGTAACTCACTCCTACATGCAACAAGCTGCCATCCAAGGAGGGTTTTCAAAGGGGTAGCGAGAGGGCAGTTTATTCGTTTAAGAAGAAACTGCACTAGTCAACACATATATGAAAAACAAGCAGATGAACTTACAACAAGGTTGCTAGAAAGAGGTTACCAAAAATCGATAGTCACTAGAGAAAGAAATCTAGTCAGCAGAATGGACAGGACCAGGTTACTAGAACAATCTAAAAGCAAGCCGGAGAACAAAAACAGGAACAGGAGAAAAGATAGAAAATGGTGGGAACAACTAAATGAAGGTAGTAGAATTCAATTTACAACTGATTATTCACGGCAGTACCATCAGATATGCCAGATAATCAAAAATAACTATCAACTTCTCTTGGCTGATGATGCATTAAAAGATATAGTGAATGAAGGCATACGATTCGCTTACAAAAGGAATCGAACGATAGGTAACATAATAGCCCCCACTAAACTGAAACAGGAAGAAACCAGTGGCTCAACCTGGTTAAGACTGAATGGTACTTATAGATGCAATTTCCTTTCCTGTAAGGCGTGTGAGAGAGTGGTAGTGGGAGATTCATTTAGGTCCCTAGTCACGGGTGAAACTTTCCAGAAGAGACTGTGCTTAAATTGCCGGTCAAACTTCGTGGTATATCTAATTTCATGTACACATTGTGCCCTCCAGTATGTAGGTCTAACGACCAGGGAGGCACGAGTTAGAATAAAGGAAAATCTGGCTGATATAAGAGCAGGGGAGCTAACTACGCCTCTGATCAATCACTTTTCGTTGACACACCAAAAAGATCCCAGGTACTTTTCGTGGACCATCATTGAGAAGGTCCCAGCACAAAACAGAGGGCTCGATAGAGCCCGAAAACTGGGTGAAAGGGAGGCCTTCTGGATCTTTCGGTTGAGAACCAGGTCTCCGGATGTTCTAAACTCAGAGTCTGATTTAATTAATTTTTGGTAATTGCAGTTTCTTACCCCTCAGGCCCAGTCCCAACTTTTCTATTTCCCCTCATCCTCCTATACCTTACTCCCTCTCCCCAATCCCCCACTTTATAATACTGATCATGAACATACACTAGAGAGGATGTACTTTATTATAGCAATTCATTACATGTTGTCTTTTCAAGGTTCAAGTGCTATATCCAGATGTTTATAATGAGGTATCAGGGAGTGAAGCAACATAGTATTCATACACATTCCATTCACTTATCTAATCCATTAACGTATTTGTAACTATAGAAATTACTGTTTAAACGTAATATTATGACGAGCCTTGATCCCCCGCAGCGAAGCACTCGCATTATGTACAGTTTGGTATTCACGTTAGGGGAAGTATAACATGGTTCCAGGTCCGAGTGATCCTGTCATACCCATTAGGGATAAATATACTTTAATTAAGTGAGGGTATTAAGTCAGAGCAGTCCCACTAGCAAATCTGTTCATCAAGAAATAGGGGTCATTCGACACACCTCCCACGCGCACATCACTCGAGGAAGAGGCGTAGTCTAGCTATGGCAGCTGAGGGGAACGCAAGCCTATAGGGCGATACTAGAGGTGTGAACTATACGTCACTCTAGTAAACAAACAAACACATACGCAATCTGAATAGCTGAAAGCGCATCCCTTGCTATGAGGATACATACACTATCAGTCAGTGAGTAGCTTCGGACCCAGGCGGTCCCAGGTAACTTTTCTTTCTTTCCTTTTTAAGATGTGGTAATGTTTAAAGAACGCAAGGGATCTGTGAGCGTTCAATATACTGAGATATGTAAACATATAAATGTGATCATACAAATGCAATCTTTTGGCTATATAAGCAAAATGTCTGATGATAAATACCACTTTTACTGGTTGAATAGACGTGGCGATGAGCATTTTTATGCGGTTTGGGTGACAGCATTGAAAAGTTTACAGTTAAAACTTTAGGAGGGCTGATCCGACATCGCCACACCTATTAGCAGTGAGTCAGTAGGGAAATCAGGTGTCTGAACAAATTAAATTGATTTGATGTTTAACATTGGTTAACTACTTTAAAGGTGTGTACTCCACACCCAATTGAAACACAGAGGTGGGTTTTTAAATTGTGAATTTACAAACAATTTTAAGCAGGCTAGGATTAAGGCAGACGCCGAAACCGGTCAGCCTTTTTGTTCTCTGTATTTCGTTTTTTTGTGAACACACTCTTACCCTGGGGTTAATTAACCCTTTTGTTAAAATAACTGTAAATAAATTTTGTTTTTCACTCGCTTTTTGGTGCTCCTAACTGTTTTTGTTTGAGAAATACACATAGACCTGACTCATGGCAAATATAAGTAAAATACATATATTTAAAACTTTATACATAGAGCGCTAAACCATAGCTGAGAGTGTCTTAAATAATGATACATACTTACCGAAAGACACCCATCCACATATAGCAGATAGCCAAACCAGTACTGAAAGCTATCAGCAGAGGTAATGGTATATAAAAGAGTATATCGTCGATCTGAAAAGGGAGGTAGGAGATGAATCCCTACGACCGATAACAGAGAACCCTTGAAAAGATTTCCCGCGAGGGAAACCATAAAATCAAATAGGCAATATTCTCTTCACATCCCTTTGACAAACACTGTAATATGAGAGAAATTGGGTTTCAGAATGCGTAGTGCTTATCACAGAAGAAATCATAAAAATCAAACACAAACTTACTTCACCACCTCCATAGGAGGCAAAGTTTGTAAAACTGAATTGTGGGTGTGGTGAGCGGTGTATTTATAGGCATTTTGAGGTTTGGGAAACTTTGCCCCTCCTGGTAGGATTGTTTATCCCATACGTCACTAGCTCATGGACTCTTGCCAATTACATGAATTAAATACTTATATTTTAATCTGAAATGAATACAAGAAAACCGTTACTGTCCCTTTAAATTTAAAACGTAACTGCTTTATTTTTTAATGCAAAAAAAGAAATGGTTGTTCTAGAGTACCCCGGACAGCCTCTACACCTCAGCTTATCTCTGCTGATGGGCCTACCTGCCCTGCTGTATACCGGAGACAATATTTGCTAGATGAAATCCGGACTCAATCTAGAGCTGCTCTAACAAGATGTCTCTCCTCCGGTACACATGAAGTGATAGAGAACAAGCACGCAAAAGAAACTTTGCCGCCTCAGATAGCCCAAGCCAATCGTGGACGTATCAAAACTAACTTCCCGGCGGGCATTATTGTACTCTGAAAGTAAAGCCGCCGGGAGCAAGTGAAAACACCAACACCTAGACCAGAACATACACCAACTGAGCCTATGTTCCTCTCGTCCCCAGTGTCTGCAAACACTGCCTTACATTATCCCCTTAACACAATAGGTGCAATGTATCTGGTGTCCCATCCAAGTGAAATGTTAAAGTGCCATATTTTTCCTTATACCGCTAAGAAAAATAAAATTAGCACTTACCTCAATGTAATCTACCAGGCAGCAGGGCAGCTCACTAGGTTTGAGAGGCATTCTCCCTCACATGGACCTGTGGAAAAAAGACAAAGACTGAGTAATCTTACTCAGGATTTCAAGTTAGGGTAGCAATAACTACTTGGGAGGCGCAGTGAAGATTATACCCCACAAGTTCCCAATTGCTTAAAAGCCACCACTGCTCTACTGAAGAGACTGACATGGGATACAGCTACGCCCCAGGAGAAAGCATAACAAACTTGCACTGCTGAAAAATAATAAAATTTTTATTGAAGAATCTTCTTCCAGACACCTAAACTTTACCACCTCCTTGTTCTTAATGTAGACAAAGAGAATGACTAGGGTTGGAGGGAAGGTAGGTGATATTTAACAGCTTTGTATGGTACTATTTGACTCCTCCTGCTGGGCAGAAGTGATATTCCCCAATAGTAATTAGAGATCTGTGGACTCACCGTGTCAGAAAGAAATTGAATATTTGGATGTGGTTTTGGAATGGGCAGCTGATGGGAATGTATTGTCTTCCACCTATTTTAAAAGTTTTGATAGCAATAATTTCCTTCACTTTTCTAGTAATCATCTCAATAGCTGGAAGACAAACATACCCTACAGCCAGTTCAGACACATTCGGAGGAATTGCAGTACCATAGAGCTATATGACACCCAATTAGAAATCCTTATAGATAGATTTAAAGAAAAAGCATATCCCTGTCATCTTATTATTGATAGCTATACAAGACAAGAGCCAGAAATAGTTAGAGTCCAAATTTTAAAACCAATACATGTAGCAGATAAGGCGATAGATGAGAATACAAATAATCCGGCTTTTATTACCCAATTTAATTCTGAACACAAATGCATCAGACAAATATTAAATAAATACTGGATGAATGTTTTAAAGGATCCTTATCTTAAGGATAGTTTAGAACGAAATCCTAGATTGGTATTCAGAAGAGCACCGACCCTTAAGCAGAAGCTAGCTCCCAGTAAGGTAGTGGTGTCAAAAAAGAAAAACATCCATAATACACACAATAGAAGTATTTTTCCTACAAATAAGGGCAAGATAGGATCGTTTGGATGCAACAAAGCTAGATGCCATATGTGTAACTATATCACCCATGGAAGTAAATCTGTGACATATAGCACAACAGGGGAAACTATTGCCATTTAAACTCATATTAATTGCAGCACTGAATTTGTGATCTATGTTCTGACCTGTAAGTGTGGCCTTCAATATTTAGGTCACACTTCTAGAAAAGTACATGTCAGATGGAGTGAACACTTGAGAAATATGAAGAAATGTTCCATCAAACATAGTGGCCCATATTTATCAAGCTCCGTACGGAGCTTGAAGGGCCGTGTTTCTGGCTCTGAGCAGGCGGACAGGAATCGTTGGAAATCAACCCGATCGAATACGATTGGGTTGACTGATACCTCCCTGCTGGCGGCCGATTGGCCGCGAGTCAGCAGGGGGCTGCGTTGCACCAGCAGCTCTTGTGAGCTGCTGGTGCAATGTTAAATGCGGAGAGCACTGTCCGCACTGTCGGATCAGGTCCGCAAGACCTATGATAAATAGGGGCCAGTTTCTCTAGACACAGTCCTATCCAACATGATAGCATAATATATGATAATATCTTTAAAATCACCCCTTTGGAAAGTATCCCCAGTTCTGTGAGTTATAATAGATACACTTGTTTACACCAGAGGGAGACATATTGGATATATCAATTCCAATCTCTGTCCCCTCTGGCCTGAATGAAGTGTTATATTTGATAGCCTTCTAAGTATTGAATTGTGTTTTAGTGTGTTCATGTATATTTTACAGCAATGTTTTGGTTTTATTTGAGCATTGTGACTTATGTCGATCTGTCTCCTGTAAACCAGTATATAATTGAAAGCCAGTGACTAAGGGGGAGTGTGATATTTATATTTACTGTATATTTATTTTATCCATATGTGTTTATTATTATTTTATTATTATTTTAATAATAAGGGGGAGGTTTAATATGATCTCGGATCAAACCAACTTGGTATCATTTGATTCACTCCAATATTATGATATTATGTTAGTGCACCAATCACTTATCCAAGGGTAAGGGTATATAAATATAGTGACTCTATTATGGAAGGAGGGCACTGTATATATATATATATATATATATATATATATATATATATATATATATATATATATATATATATATATATATATATATATATGTTACACTGAATACTATCTACCTGAGGAGATCGGCATGAGCCATAAAAACTAGCTTGGCAATATTGTATATGCTTTGTATTATTTTATTAACATATACATATGTTTTGATTTATTAAGAACATTGTAACGATAGTTATAAAGGGCTTGTTAAAGGGACACTGAACCCAAATTTTTTCTTTTGTGATTCAGATAGAGAATGCAATTTTAAGCAACTTTCTAATTTACTCATATTATCAATTTTTCTTCGTTCTCTTGCTATACTTATATAAAAAAAGAAGGCATCTAAGCTTTTTTCTTGGTTCAGACCTCTTGACAGCAGTTTTTGATTGGTGGATGAATTTATCCACCAATCAGCAAGGACAACCTAGGTTGTTCACCAAAAATGGGCCGGCATCTAAACTTACATTCTTGCATTTCAAATAAAGATTCCAAGAGAATGAAGAAAATTTGATAATAGGAGTAAATTAGAAAGTTGCTTAAAATGTCATGCTCTATCTGAATCACGAAAGAAAAAATTTGGGTTCAGTGTCCCTTTAAGATCCCACATGTTCTAAACACGCCCACTATGGGCAGTGTGCTTGCTGATTGGTTAACATATGATTTAAAAGGTTTAGAATTTTGTAAGGTACTATATGCCTAATGAAACGGCTGTTTGTAAAGCCGAGAAATGCGTTGTATGTAGGTAGCTTCCTTTGATGCCCATTTCACTCACTGCTTTTGTTTTTAATGATGTTTTAAATAAACTATTTTTAACTCAAGCATAGTGAAAGCACCTTATATCCTTTTGCTCATTGGAGTGCTACATTGCTGTGAGCTGTGTATCCTGCCTATGATTCAGTCTGCTTTGTGGAACCAGGAGAGGATGAGCTGATACATTCTGAGATATCAGCCTGTGACTACTAGCACATTAGGGTGCTATTGCCAAATGTGAGTACCTTTTTGGCTCTTGCTTCACATACCCAAATTATTTTGGTTAATCTGCACATGGGGTGCCTCTCTGTCTTTTCTTTTTGTTTAATAAATTTGCCTGTTTATGGGCTCACAATAGTTTAGT
The DNA here is from genome assembly GCF_027579735.1 of Bombina bombina. NCBI lineage: Eukaryota > Metazoa > Chordata > Amphibia > Anura > Bombinatoridae > Bombina > Bombina bombina. The sequence goes on along the minus strand of NC_069500.1, from coordinate 704,546,334 downwards.
GCTTCACTTGTAATCTAGCCCTTAGTTTTTGAACCTTTTAAATATTTTAAAGGTATTTTTTTCTTTTATAAATTGATACAATCTGAGAACACCTTGTTTTCCATTTTCGCAAGGTTTTAATCTAAAATCAAGAAAAACACAGCAGGTGTAAGGATTACTTGAGAAGTTTGGACATGTAGGAATACAAAAGCAGGTTTTTAGTATACTCTTTTATACACCTCTACTAGACTATGCCTGGGTTGGAACAGGTCTTCTAGAGAGAGAGTAGGCATGGGGGTTGGCAAATAAACATGTCTCAAGGGCCAATACCAGATATTGATTGGCAGATTGAAGCCTCAACTCATGCGTGTTAACCCTGTATTGTGGTAGGGACCAATGATAACATGGCCATTACAGGGGCATTGATGATGTAAGGAAAATATGCCACCCATATGGGTTAGCAATCTGATGAACTGTCTTTGAGTCCGGAGTATTGCACGCAGAGAAGATTTTGCCAACTGTGGTAAAAAGTTAAGTGTTGGCAATGGTGGTTCTAACATAGTTCCCTCCCTAGAAGAAGGTGACTAAGATGTTTTTAATGAAAACTATGGATAAGGGTAGGAGCATGGATATGAGAAACAAGTTTCCAGAGTTGTTTTTTAGGACCATACACTTTCCAGTGGAAAAAATACTCAAAGAGTCCCAGAAAAAAAATGGAATCCAGAATCTTATTCACTTCATATTCTTCCAAACCATTGACAATGACTGGCGTGAGAAGAGGAGAAATTTGATGGGGAAAAGGATTAGGGTTTTTACTAAGAGAAGCACACACAGAGTCTGCAGCCAGAGCTCAATATCGGCATAAGTTTAAGGAATCATTCAGTGCTATACCAGACAATAAGACAACTCTTCTCCCACAGAGGCCAACAGAAACGATTCAGCCAGATAAAGCAGTTCAGTACAGGTAATCAGCCTATCACTACCACCAACTATAGTTTTCCTCTAAGTGTACACCCCTGCTCTGCCTAAACGGCTCCTACTTGGGGTTGGATCTTGTCCCGCGTGCTCCAGAAGTTTGTAGTGTGGTACCCGTCTCCTTCCACTTCTGCGTCTACGAAAGCTGCTGTCTGTGTATCACTCTAACCCAAGCTGTCAGCTTTTATACTCCTCTTTGTCTGTATCAACTGTGGCTTTGGGCTTTCCGCTGCAAACTAGCTTCCCAGCCTCTCAGTTGCCCTGTGTCGTCATGGTCGTAGCACCTAGGAGCAGGAAAACAAGCTCTCCCAGCTCGTGTAAAGGTAATTCCAAAAGAATGATTACGGCACGATTGTAAGCCGAAACGAGTAAGATCGCTTTTTTTTCTGCACTTACGTGAAGTTTTTTATCCAATAAGGTGTGAGATTTTTATTGCATCAGGATCGTTCTCTTTTCTTTTGGTTTTTACTAAGGTTACATGGAAAACTGTGTGTAGTTTGGAGGTTGCAGGCATCTTTAAACGGACCAACAGGATTAATACATTTTTGGATAATAAAAGGTCCAATGAATTTAGGGCCAAGATTCCTCATTTAACAGTTAAGTTGGATATTGGTAGATAACAACACATTATCACCACAAGTGTATACAGTAGTAACAGGTTTATATGGTATTTGCCTAGATCTTCTGCTTAGCTTGATAGTTAAGGAGTGTTTGGTGAAGGAGTGTAATGCTGCATGTGATCTGTCAATTAAATTGTTTAGACTGGGATTTGCTTTGAGCTCAGTGTCTGGCAGGTGTCAAATTACACAGGTATCCAGCTGCCAGAGAGAAGTCTGCTCTAGACAAGGCCAGAGAACTGAGAGATATCAGGTATTGATGTACTTGGAGTGAATAAGGGAACCTTCTTCCTGAGCACAGACATTGGAGCCTGTTATCAGCATAACCTCATATGTGTTAGAATTTCACTATTGTGCTTTTTCCTCTTCCTCTTCTGTACAGTAGAAGATATACAGACATTATATCCTTCATTATGTGCACATATACACCTTTTTTTATTATTATATTATTATATCTATTGTATATTACAAAGTCAATATTTTCTTTTTTATTTAAAGAACAGGACACATACATATGTGGACATTTAAATGCTTTAGTATTCTAAAATTATTAATATGTTTGCAAAAGAGGTGTCTCACTCTTCCAAAGCCCTTTTTAGACTTAGGAAATTTTCTATCACACAAGTCATAGTTGATTTTGGCAGGAGTAAGCTTCCTTGGAAAAAAGCCACAGGATACAGAGTACTCTTTTCTCGCAACTATTTGAGACAGAATGGCTCTTTTAACGGATTATAAGGCATGTATTTACATGAAGAAAGGTTTCTCTGTATCTGGCTGTACTAGAAAAGGAGCTGAAGTGGAGAGCTGCTCGAGTTTCATGTCTCTTAGTAAGTTTTGTTGTTGGACAGTTAAGTTGGAGATTGGTAGTAGAAAACCACACCTCATCACCACAAGAGTATACAGTATCAAAGGTCCATCTTGTATCTACAAAGACAAAAACGCAAACTAGGATCCTTTAAACTGAAGTTTCCCTCATTCAACAGCAGCTCCCAGAACATCTTCACCTATTCCAGGCAGGGTACGAAAGTAGAAATTTTACTTGAATTCTGCCATTTTCTGGATTCCACCACCATGGGATCATTATAGTTTTTTTTACCATACTACAAGGACGCCTTTTATTGATTTTGGGACATCCCTGGGAATCATATCAGCTTTTGGATATCATCCTAACGACACCAACACATCACAGGATACTGTACTGTGACATTTTGCAATTTTTGCGGTTATATATTTTCTTTCACACAGATCATAATTTTTTTTTCTGTGTTTGCTATAAACAGGACCATTTAGTATATGTATCTTGATTCAGCATCTTACCTGATACAAATCATTATTTATTGAACATCGTTATCAGTGTCATTATAATATATTTTTTCCTATTATCATAATTATTTAAGTATTCATTTTTCATATTTTATTTTCTATAACTATTTGATTATTTTCCACTCCATTTACAAAGAGCATAGAATTTTTTGTTGTTTGTTTGCTTATTCTATCTTGTAACTGCCTGGATCTTCTGATGGGCTTGAGATTTAAGGAGAAGGAGAGTAAATTGATGCTATTTTCCACTCCATTTACAAAGAGCATAGAATTTTTTGTTGTTTGTTTGCTTATTCTATCTTGTAACTGCCTGGATCTTCTGATGGGCTTGAGATTTAAGGAGAAGGAGAGTAAATTGATGCTGTAGCAGTTTGAGTCAAATGGAGAAGCTGTTGGCTTAGGAAGTGTAGAAGGATGGCAACCAAATTTGGAAAATAGAGAGACACCTGCCTTGAAAAATTAACCTGGCTGTTGTACATGAACCCTGCATTTATCCTTTTATCCTGGATATAGGTAGCGCAGCACTATACATACAACTTTAATGCTTGATATCAATGTTTAGTTTGGCTGTAGAAAGGACTGTTGGAATAGCTTTACAAAGACGTATCCAAATTTAGATGTGGATTGAGTTCCATTAGCAGGAATAATGGTTTCAGGGAGACCATGGAGACAGAATACATAAGAATAAGATAGCATTCCTACTAGCATAAGATAAATGTTGTATAGGAATGAAATATTCCATGTTATTGATCCTGTCCACAACTACTAGAACGTTATGATTAATTGAGGAAGGTAGTTCAACAATAAAGTCTAAGGTGAAAATGTGATTGGGCAATTATAAGCCCTGTTAGGTGGCAATTTATCTGTGTCCTTTTTAGAGAAAACATCTGGAAATTCTTGATAGTTTTTAGGCAGAATTGTAGAAGTGTTGGAGAGAGAAAACCTGTAAAGCATTTGTAGAAGAGAAACCAATTCTGCCATTACCAAGGCAATCATAGGGTTATGAAGATGTAACCAGGTTAATTTTAATATCATGGATGATAAAATAGAAGATGCCACCTGTTGAAGATAGTGGGCCAGTGTTTTGCATGGAGGCAAACAACTTGCTAGGGAGTTGATTAGCTAGGGTGATATATCTGATCAGTGGCTGTGGCTAGTCTCAATATGTTGTTCTCTCAGCTGTGGGCCATTTGGAATTACTATCTGTCTGTATAAAACACTTCCTGTTCCGTTTGCCTAAATATAGATTGGATCTGGGTGTGTTTGCTCTTTTTTTCCTGCTGTTAGTATGGATTCTGACCTTGGATTGTTTATTGACTATTCTTCTGCCTTGCCATCTGGACCTTGCTACTTCTATGGTTCCTGTCCTGGCCTGTGACAGTATATTATCTGCCTTGTGATTTTGTATGCTGCTATCCAGCTAATGTCAACCTTGGATTATTTTACTATTTTTTTGTATTCTGCTTCTGACCATACTATTTGTTTTCCTATCCTGAATTTGACCCCATTCTGAGTGAACTTCAACCTGATGCTGATTACTGTAACCAACACACATCAAAATGTGACTATGAAATAAAAAGAAAGATATTATAAAAACAGGGTTGCTAAACTACATTTTTAGATGTTAGAGTTCAGATTTATTTTTCCTCGCAAATCTTATTAGCTGTAAGAGATATCACCTAAATGTGTATTAAATATAAATATGACAATTTCTACATTCCACTACTGACAGACAATAATGATGAGCAGTATAAATTTAATGAATCTATACCATATATTCATATATACATGTAAAATGCCATTGATGGTAATTTTAGAGTGTATTTTACATTTCCAAAATAATAGAATCATTCCAAATCGTTTTTAAATACTCACAAACCTGTCAAACGTGTTAAATTTGATCTTTCCATTTTGATGTCAACAGTTAGTTGGGTGGATTGTGATCACTGAAGTTGATACTGACCATGCATCATATGGGTGACTTTTGCTAATATCCAAGCTAATATATTTCCATTATGAAAATTGTATTATCATTTGAATTTTGATGTTGGAAAATATCTATATGAAGCCGATAAACATGATTGACAAGACTGAAATCCACCCAGATATCGGATAAACAATTCTCAAATTATACCGATAATATTGTCTCCTTTAGCCTCCACTTGCAGCATAAAAGAACACTCAGGTTTCGTCCAAGTACAGTGTCACTAAAATCTTTCTAAGATTAAGAGATGTTATGCCTCATCTCTAATTTTGTGATGTACACACTCTAATGTAAAAGTAAAGGAAAACTTTAAACAATCAAATTCATTCAAAATTACCATAAAGATTAATTGAAAGGATCTGTATTTCTTAGGTAAGTAATAATTCCAAAGGTCAAGTATAACCATTATTTACTGATTGACATTTTTCCTATTTGAGTTTTTTTTTTAGTAAATTTAAAAATGACCCTTAATGTATCTGTAAATTGGGAATAAATGTTTCAAAGATAGTCCCAAGGACAGCAGTTTATTTTGCTAAGGGAGATATTAAGTTTATTGGTCTCTGTATATTAAAGGGATATGAAACCCTTTCAATTTTAAGCAACTCTTTAATTTACTCCTATTATGAATTTGTCTTTGTTCTCTTGGTATCTTAATTTGAAAAGCAGGAATGCAAGCTTAGAAGCCGTCCCATTTTTGTTTCAGCACCTGGGTAGCTCTTGCTGATTTGTGGATAAATGTAGCCAACAATCAGCAAGCGCTACCCATGGTTCTGAACCAAAATGTGCCGGCTCCTAAGCTTACATTCCTGCTTTTTCCACTTAAAGATATCAAGAGAACAAAGAACATTTAATAGGAGAAAATTAGAGAGTTGTTTAAAATTGCATGCTCTGAATCATGAACGTGTAATTTGGACTTTACTGTCCCTTTAATGATTTGTCTTCATTACTCCTCACCAGCTAGTATGTTGGGGAATCAAGACCACAGAACAGTATCATGTGTGAAAGTAGAGAAAACAAGTATAACAACAAGTAGAAATAACTGTTCATTGCCATGAAAGATAAACAGGATACTAGAAACAACTAAACAAGTATCTGCATACTAATAACAGCTAGAATCTCTTTATAAATGTATCATGGATCCATATAATTGGTTGCAGCAGACAACGAGAATATAAAGTTAGATTTGATATTCTATAATTCACCTTTTGTTCATTTTATCACATAAAAAGCTTTTTTTGATAATGAAATAACCTTACCAATAAAAGTTGCTACTTTGTATGCAGACAGTTTATCTTAAAATGAGTGCCTGCTTTTTCAATTAAAGTTGCAGTCACAAGAGACTAAAAGCTATGCCAGTTTTATAACTAAATGGCAATACTGACTTTCTTTGCATCTCTAATATGTACGATATATAGTTTTTATATTGGTTTACAATTCTCTGCTTTACCTTCATTTACTGTCTGTCCATCACATGCTACTATTTCTGGAGCAAGTTCCAGCATTTCACATAATTCTAATAGCCTGTTTGTCCTTTCTCTTGCATCATCATTCACCAGTATACAAGGCAACGTCAGACCCTGTTAAATGCAAAGGAAATATTTTAACACAAGACTAATTTATGTATATTAATATGAGTTTCTTTTGAACGTTACACCTTTAAATAGGACTTCCTATTAGTGTTCTCCTTCCAATAAAAATGCCATTAAACTGTAGGCACTACATACATCAAAATGCCTGTCTCCCAAAGGATTCTGGTAGCAGAGAGCTACATAACACTAAGAAAACAGGGCAACACCAAAATAAGCAGTAGGGAACATGAAGATTTTCAATGAGCCATTTACATAACACATGTTATATCATCAATATTCTTTCAGCTACTAAATACTGCCTCTTTTTATAATAGCATGATCCACACTAGAATACAAATGGGAAATGTACTATTGTTTTAGGAACTCTTTAATACAGTACTGCAGACACACACAGGCAAGTCTAGTAGGATGTGTGCTATACACTAATATAGGAAAATATATATTTTATTATATTCTGTTTGAAACATTTTTCATATCAGTTTTCAGAAAAGCATAGTTAAACTACATATACCCATAACAGCCTCCATACACTAAATATACATCTACACAATGATAAATGTGTGCACTAACATGAATGGAAACATTATTGCCTAGATACTTTGCAATTACCTATAATGGAGCTATTATTAAAAAAAACGTAAAGCTACAACAGACTACTGTGATCTGATTAAAATAGCACAGCTAATTGTACTTCCTAATGTCTTATTGGTCAGACCAGCCATAAGGGAGTCCAGCCACTGGTACCTTGTATATACTGTAGGTATATACTGTAGGTACCAATGTTACAGCACACTAAAACTAACTCTGTCACCCTGGTCTCACAGCACTGGAAATGCCATTATTACTAAATGTCACTGACCCAATCTTCCTACTTGCTGTTAACAGTAACAGTGACCTCCAACAATTACTAACACAATGGCGGACACGCCCCCACCTCCCCTCCTACACAATCCACTTTCTCATTACCAATAACCTCTCCAACACCTAAACATACAATAGGAACCCATATTAATAAAAAAAAACAATAATCACCCTTAATATTATCTTTCCTGAAATCTGATTGCAGATAATAAATAAACAATGTACATATGGGACACAAAAAAGAGAGCATAAGAGCCCCTTGTCAGCAAACATGATGCTGACAAGGGGCTCTTATGCTCTCTTTTCTTTTTGCGTCCCATATGTACATTGTTCATTTTAAATTGAAGATTAAATGTTATGATTTATGAGCTCCCAGTGTGGTTTTGTTGTTTCTATTATGAGTACTAGATGACAGGTTTAGCTCTGTTTGGCTGCCTTAAACTTCATACCTACGCCCAATTATTACGATTACCGTCCAGGATACAGTCGATCAAATTGAAGGAGGGTTGCTCGGTGCGCAGCACGCCAAAAGTAAAGTGGTTTGCTGGAAACTGGAGCAAGCTCCCGGCCAGGGGAAAAGGCAAAGACAAGACAAAGACGAGCTGTGCCCCTCCTACCATTTAGGACAGCATGGCATGAACCAGACTGGTACAGTAAGATGATTGCTGACAAAGTGAGAGAGTATCACATAGTGATAACAATTTATGTCCCAGTTTAGTAGTGTGTGATACATGGTTGCTAAACAGCGAAGGACTGAAAGATAGTCACTCCTATAAGGGGATATGAACATCGTTGTTATTTATTACTTATTCTCCCAACCAGTATTTTTAACCAATTTGGGCTGAACTATTGTAAGAGGAACTTTATTTCCTTTTTGCTACACAGCACTGGGTCAGAATCCAAAGTATGAAGCGTGTTTAAGTATCATATATCATGCAATTTTGTATGCAATAAGTGGTTTAATCAACAATCTGTGCAGATAATAAATGCCTGATTCTGTAAAGCTCTCTGGTCAGCCAAAATGATCTAAGAAATTAATAATGCTATGTCCCTCAAAACAAAATTTATGCTTACCTGATAAATTTATATATATATCCACGGCATCCTCAATTACTGTTGGGAACTAATAACCAAGCTAGAGTACACAGAGGACTAGGGAGAAACAAGACAGGTAGACCTAAACAGAAGGCACCACCACTTGAAGAACCTTTCTCCCAAACAAAGCCTCAGCTAAGGCAAAAGTATCAAATTTTGAAAAAGTATGCAGAGAGGACCAAGTTGCCGCCTTGCAAATCTGTTCCACAGAAGCTTCATTTTTGAAAGCCCAAGAAGAAGAGACAGCCCTAGTAGAATAAGCAGTAATTCTCTCAGGAGGCTGCTGTCCAGCAGTCTAATAGGCCAAACTAAATATACTTCTCAACCAGGGAGAAAGAGAAGTATCAGTAGCTTTCTGACCCTTACATTTCCCAGAGAAACAAACAAACAGGGCAGAAGACTGGCGAAAATCCTTAGTCGTCTGAAGGTAGAATTTTAGAGCATGCACAACGTCCAGGTTGTGCAACAAACGTTCATTATGAGAAGAAGGATTAGGGCATAGAGAAGGAACAACAATTTCCTGATTAATATTTCTATCTGAAACTACTTTAGAAAGAAAACTAAACTTAGTACGAAGAACCGCCATATCGGCATGAAAGATAAGGTAAAGCGAATCACACTGCAAAGCCGAGAGTTCCGAGACTCTCGGAGCAAAAGAAATAGCAATAAGAAACAAAACCTTCCAAGATAACAACTTAATATCTATGGAATGCATAGGCTCAAACGGAGCATGCTGCAAAACTCTAAGAACAAGGTTAAGACTCCAAGGAGGAACAACGGACTTAAACGCAGGCCTGATTCTGACCAAGGCCTGACAAAAAGATTGCACATCTGGCACATCCGCCAGACGCTTATGCAGCAAAACAGATAAGGCAGAAATCTGACCCTTCAGGGTACTGACTGACAAACCCTTCTCCAGACCTTCCTGGAGAAAAGACAAAATCCTAGGAATCCTGACCCTACTCCAAGAGTAGCCCTTGGATTCACACCAATAACGATATTTATGCCATATCTTATGGTGAAGCTTCCTAGTAACAGGCTTGTGAGCCTGAACAATGGTCTCAATGACCGACTCTGAAAACCCACGCTTAGACAGAACTAAGCGTTCAATCTCTAAGCAGTCAGCTTCAGAGAAACAAGATTTGGATAAAGGAAAGGACCCTGAAGTAAAAGGTACTCCCTCAGAGGCAGCCTCCAAGGTGGAAGAGACAACATTTCCACTAGGTCTGCATACCAGATCCTGCGAGGCCACGCAGGGGCTATTAGAATCACTGATGCTCTTTCCTGTTTGATACGAGCAATAACTCATGGAAGGAGAGCAAACGGAGGAAACAGGTATGCCAGCCTGAAATCCCAAGGGACCGCCAGAGCATCTATCAGAGCGGCCTGTGGATCCCTTGACCTCGAGCCGTACTTTGGGAGCTTGGCATTCTGCTAAGACGCCATCAGATCCAGCTCCGGTACCCCCATCTGAGGGTCAAGCTGGAGAACACTTCCGGATGGAGCTCCCACTCCCCGGGATGCTCAGAAAATCCTTTTCCCAGTTGTCCACTCCTGGAATGTGGATGGCAGATAGACAGCAATTGTGAGCTTCCACCCACTGAATAATCTGAGCCACCTCTTTTATGGCTAAGGAACTCCAAGTTCCTCCCTGGTGGTTGATGTAAGCCACTGAGGTTATGTTGTCCAACTGGAACCTGATAAACCGGGCTAAGGACAACTGAGGCCAAGCCATCAGAGCATTGAAAATTGCTCTTAACTCCAAGATGTTTATGGGTAAAGCAGACTCCTCCCGAGTCCAGAGTTTCTGCGCCTTTAACGAGTCCCAGACTGCTCCCTAGCAGGCTGGCATCCGTGGTCAAAATCACCCATGAAGGTCTCTGAATGCATGTTCCCTGAGAGAGATGTTCTTGAGAAAGCCACCACGGAAGAAAGTCTCTTGTCGACTGATCTAGATCTATACTCTGAGACAGATCCGCATAATCCTCGTTCCATTGCCTGAGCATGCATAACTGCAAAGCTCTCAAATGGAATCGAGCAAAGGGGATGATGTCCATGGAAGCAACCATCAGACCAATTACCTCCATACATTGAGCCACTGATGGCCAAACAGTAGACTGTAGGGAGAGGGAAGAGGAGTTTTGGCTTTTCTGACCTCCGGTAGAAATATTTTCATCGATAGGGAATAGATTATGGTCCCTAAGAAAACTACCTTTGTACCGGGAACAAAATAACTTTTCCAGATTCACTTTATATCCGTGGGAAGGTAGAAAAGACAACAAGGTCTCTGTGTGAGATTTTGCTTGTTGAAAAGATGGCGCCTGAACCAGAATGTCGTCCAGATAGGGCGCCACCCCAATTCCCTGAGACCAAATCACTGCCAAAAGAGCCCCCAGAACTTTTGAAAAAATTCTGGGAGCTGTGGCAAGGCCAAATGGAAGAGCCACAAACTGAAAGTGTGTGTTCAGAAAGGCAAATCTCAGAAACTTGTGATGATCCCTGGGAATGGAAACATGAAGGTACGCATCCTTCAGGTCTATGGTCGTCATGAACTGACCTTCTTGCACTAAAGGAAGAATGGAACGAATAGTCTCCATCTTGAAGGACGGTACTCTGAGAAACTTGTTTAGACACTTTAGGTCTAGAATAGGACGGAAAGTTCCCTCTTTTTTGGGAACCACAAACAGATTGGAATTGAAACCTAGACTCTTTTCCAGTACTGGAACTGGAACTATCACTCCCAGGGAGGAAAGATCCTGTACACATTTCAAGAAACCCTCTCTTTATATCTGGTCTGCAGATAATCTTGAGAGGTGGAACCTGCCCCTGGGAGGAAAGGTCTTGAATTCTAACTTGTACCCTTAGGATACTATGTCCACAGCCCAAGGATCTGGGACATCTCGCATCCATGCTTGAGAGAACTGAGAAAGGCTACCCCCCACTTGATCAGATCCTGGATCGGGGGCAAACCCTTCATGCTGATTTGGATTTAGCTGTGGGTTTCTTTAATTGCTTCCCCTTGTTCCAAGACTGATTGGGTTTCTAAAAAGGCTTGGACTGTTCCTGCTTGGAAGAAGAAGGGGAAGACTTACCTCTGAAATTACGAAAAGAACGAAAATTTCTCTGACATCCTTTCGGCCTATTCATCTTATCCTGCGGCAGAAAAGACCCTTTACCACAGGTGATATCGGAAATAAGTTCTGCCAGACCAGGTCCAAACAAGGTATTACCCTTGTAAGGAATCGCCAAAAGCTTGGACTTAAATTAAACATTCGCTGACCAAAATTTCTGCCATAATGCTCTGCGCGCTAACACAGCGAAACCAGATATTTTGGCTCCAAACTTAATGACCTGCAATGAAGCATCAGTAATAAAGGATTTGGCTAACTTAGGAGCCTTAATCCTGTCTTGGATCTCCTCCAAGGAAGTCTCTACCTGAAGAGACCCAGACAATGCGTCGAACCAATAGGCTGATGCACTTGTCACAGTGGCAATACACACTACAGGTTGCCATTGGAGACCTTGATGAACATACATTTTCTTCAAATAAGCCTCCAACTTTTTGTCCATTGGATCCATAAAAGAGCAGCTATCCTCAATAGTAGGAATAGTAGTTATCTTAGCCAGAGTAGAAATCACCCCTTCCATGACTCCTTAATGGAGTCAGCCACAGGAAACATCTTTTTAAAAACAGGAGACAGGGAAAAAGGAATCCCAGGTCTCTCCCATTCCCGTGTAATAATCTCTGTAATATGGTCTGGCACAGGAAACACCTCCAGGGTAGCAAAAACCTCCTTTAACAAAACACAGAGATGTTCAAGCTTAAATCTGAAGTATACAACTTCAGCATCAGATAAAGGAATTATACTGTCTGAATCTGAGATTTCACCCTCAGAGGCTACGGACGTATCTTCCTCCTCAGACTATGAGAAACAGCAACTTGGTTAGTCGGAACTGGATCAGAAACCTTACTATCTGAATCTCTAAGTTTCCTCTTGCGTCTTCCCTGTAGCATGGGAATGTCAGCTAATGCCACAGACACCCCAGAAGATACCTGGGCAGCAATTTCTGCTTGCAAATAGACTCCTTCAGGAGATTGAGAGGAACCGCAGGGCACAGCCTGTGACACCGTTAAGGCTTGGGACGTTTGAGGAGAAAACTGTGGCATTGCCTGAACAGCATCAACCTGAGAGAATGGTGGCTCAGAAACAAAAAGTCTATCTTTATACAGTAGAGTCCTCTCAATACATGAGGAACAAAAGGGCAAAGGAGGTTCAACTTGGTTATCTAAACAAAGCTTGCACCCAGCAGAAGGAACAGGCTCCTGGTCCATAATTGCAATAAAAAAAAGTTTATATACTGTTCCTTTAAGAAATTAACCCCAAAAAGCAACCTGAGTCCCTCAACAGGGATATGCTTATAAAGCCTCTGGCAAATAACCAACAATTTAAGTGTTAATTGAATATAAGGGAGAAGGAATTAGACCCGTGATACCAATACCTCTACACCTCAGCGATATAGCTGAGGCGCCTACCTGCCCCTTGCACCACGGAACAGAATTGCGATTTCACAACAGTATTTTCCCTGATCGCAACAGCTTATGAGCTGTGCCACAAAAGTGAAAGGGCGCGCCAGGCAGCCATAAGTGAAAAATGTGTCCGTACGGACCAAAATTGCGACTCACTCCATTTAAGTTTCACTAATCACCATCCGCTTCCCTCAGTCACAGGAAACATAGGACTTTTGAATAAAGTTAAAATTACTGAACCACCAAGGAAATTAATTCACTTATAATGAATACACTTCCCTTCTCTATAGCCACAGCCCAAAGTGCCTGCTCACTGCCATTATAAGTCCTGAGCTCAAGATTGTAGTCCCAGTATAAGTGCAGTCTTAAACTGCTTCAGTGCCTGTGTTCATTCCCAGAAAACAAAAATGGCACTTACCTGCACCTCTAGCTGTCCAGCGGGAGGACAACCCACACAGCATGAAAGGTAGCCACTCTTCACAGAGACCTGTGGAAAGAAGGACAGAGTAAACCTACTCTGGCTTTTTATACAGGGGAAGCAACATGTTAGGAAAACGCAGTGAGGCCCACCCCACAAGTTCCTAACTGCATAAAAGCCACCACTGCCCTACTGAAGAGACTAACATGGAGTACGGCTAGACCCAATCTTAAGAGGAAAGATCAGAGCAAACCTACTCTGGTTTTCAAAATAATAAAAACAAAATTTATGCTTACCTGATAAATGTATTTATTTATTGACACAGTGAGTCCACGGGATCATCAATTACTGTTGGGCATATCACTCCTGGCCAGCAGGTCAAGGCAAAGAGCACCACATCAAAGCTGATAAATATCACTTCCTACCCACAATCCCCCAGTCATTCGACCAAAGGAAAGGAGAGAAAGGAAGTAACACAAGGTGCAGAGGTGCCAGAGGTTTATATAAAAAAAACTGTCTGAAAAATACAGGGCTGGCCGTGGACTCACCGTGTCAAGAAATAAATACATTTTTCAGGTAAGCATACATTTTGTTTCTTTCTTATGACACAGTGAGTCCACTGGATCATTAATTACTGTTGGGAATCAATACCCAAGCTAGAGGATAAGGGAGGGACAAGACAGGTAACCTAAACAGAAGGCACTACTGCTTGAAGAACCTTTCTCCCAAAAGAAACCTGTAAAATTTAGAAAAGGTATATAGAAAGAGCAAGTTGCAGCCTTGCAAATTTATTCTACATAAGCGTCAATCTGAAAGCCCAAGAAGAGGAAAACAGCTCTTGTGGAATAAGCCGTAATTCTCTCAGGAGACTACTGTCCAGCAGTCTTATAAACAAAACAAATTATAATTCTCAGCCTACAAGAAAGAAAATTAGCAATAGCTTTCTGACCTTTACATTTCCCAGAGAAACAAACAAACAAGACAGAAGACTGGCGAAAATACTTAGTCGCTTGTAGATAGTAATTAAGAGTACACACAACCGCTAAATTGTGCAACAAACAATCCTTATGAGAAGAAGGAGTAGGACATAGAGAAGGAACAACAAATTCTTAACTTAGTACGAAGAGCTGTCTTATCAGCAGAAAGATAAGATAAGGCGAAGCACACTGCAAAGCAAAGAGTTTTGAGACTGCCGAGCAGAAGAGATAGCAATAAAAACAAAAAATACCAAGATATTAACTTAATATCTATGGAAGGAAAAAGGCTCAAACAGAGCCAGCTGAAAAACTTTAAAAAACAAGGTTAAAACTCCAAGGAGGAGAAACAGCTTAAACACAGGCCTGTTCTGACTTAGGTCTGACAAAAAGATTGCACATCTGGCAAACTCCTAGGAATCCTGACCCTACTCAAAGAATAGCTCTTGGATTCACCCGATAAAGATATAAGCTCCATCTTTTATGACAGATCTTTCTGGCAACAGGCTTGCAAGCCTGAATCATGGTCTCAATGACAGACTCAGAAAAAAACACATTTAGACAGAACTATGCGTTCAATATCCAAGCCGAAAATTTCAGAGAAACTAAAGAATAGACCCTGGATTAAAGTTCCTTCCTCAGAAACAACCACCAAGGTGGAAGAGATACATCCCCGCCAGGTCTGTATCCAGAAACTGCAACTTATGCAGGAACTATAACCAACTCGGAAAACCACGCCTGGCCAAAATCAATCGTTCAATCTCCAAGCAATGTGCTTCATAGAAGCGAGAGACAGATGAAGGAAGAACTCTCGAAGCAGAAGATCCTCTCCACAGAGGTATGGACGACATCTCTCCTAGATCTGCATACTAGATCCTGCGACACGCAGGAACTATAAGATTACTGATGCTCTTTCCAGATTGATATGAGCGAAGCCTCATGGGAGAGGAGCAAACAGAGAGAACAGGAATATCAACCTGAATTCCCAAGGAACCGCCTGAGCAACTATCAGAGCAAAGTAACAAAGAAATTTCGGACAGTCCGTGGTATAAAAAACAAAATTTATTAACCAATTAAAATAGGAACAAGTAGCATCCGATGGGAGCAGGCATACCACCTAGACTGGCTTACGCGTTTTGGCGTTTGCCGTAATCATAGCCATAGGTGTTAGGACTCCTCCCAATCCATATATAGCACACATTTAAAATCAATTGGTTGAAAATTAATTGATAACAAGAACACGCCTACTCCCTGAATAGTAGACCAGTATACACCTTACTACCTTACACAATTGTTGAAAATACATGAATTAAAAAATTCATTGATAGATACATTTGAATAAATGGCAAGACATACAGTAGTTAATATTGCTTATTAACAAATTTGAATTTAGTAATATGGGAAATAAAGAAATAAATTCATGGTAACATACTTACAGCTAGAGTTAGAGTTTTGTCGGTAAGGACCCGCATAGCTAACGCTGGCTTTTTTCTGGCCGCACCATAAAAATAACTCTGGTATTGAGAGCCCACAGAAAGGCTGCGTTAGGCTCCAAAAAAGGAGCATAGAGCATATTTAACGCAACTGCAACTCTCGATACCAGAGTTGCTTACGGACGCGGCCAGCCTCAAAAACGTGCTCGTGCACGATTCCCCCATAGGAAACAATGGGGCTGTTTGAGCTGAAAAAAAACCTAACACCTGCAAAAAAGCCGCGTTCAGCTCCTAACGCAGCCCCATTGTTTGCTATGGGGAAACACTTCCTACGTCTGCACCTAACACTCTAACATGTACCCCGAGTCTAAACACCCCTAACCTTACACTTATTAACCCCTATTCTGCCGCCCCCGATATCGCTGACCCCTGTATATTATTTTTAACCCCTAATCTGCCGCTCCGTAAACCGCCGCTACTTACATTATCCCTATGTACCCCTAATCTGCTGCCCCTAACACCGCCGACACCTATATTATATTTATTAACCCCTAATCTGCCCCCCACAACTTCGCCTCCACCTGCCTACACTTATTAACCCCTAATCTGCCGACCGGACCTGAGCGCTACTATAATAAAGTTATTAACCCCTAATCCGCCTCACTAACCCTATAATAAATAGTATTAACCCCTAATCTGCCCTCCCTAACATCGCCGACACCTAACTTCAATTATTAACCCCTAATCTGCCGACTGGAGCTCACCGCTATTCTAATAAATGTATTAACCCCTAAAGCTAAGTCTAACCCTAACACTAACACCCTAAGTTAAATATAATTTACATCTAACGAAATTAATTATCTCTTATTAAATAAATTATTCCTATTTAAAGCTAAATACTTACCTGTAAAATAAATCCTAATATAGCTACACTATAAATTATAATTATATTATAGCTATTTTAGGATTAATATTTATTTTACAGGTAACTTTGTAATTATTTTAACCAGGTTCAATAGCTATTAAATAGTTAATAACTATTTAATAGTTACCTAGTTAAAATAATAACAAAATTACCTGTAAAATAAATCCTAACCTAAGTTACAATTAAACCTAACACTACACTATCATTAAATTAATTAAATAAAATATCTACAATTAAACCTAACACTTCACTATCAATACATTAATTAAATACAATATCTACAAATAACTACAATGAAATAAACTAACTAAAGTACAAAAAATAAAAAAGAACTAAGTTACAAAAAATAAAAAACTATTTACAAACATAAGGAAAATCTTACAACAATTTTAAACTAATTACACCTACTCTAAGCCCCCTAATAAAATAACAAAGCCCCCAAAATAAAAAAATGCCCTACCCTATTCTAAATTACTAAAGTTCAAAGCTCTTTTACCTTACCAGCCCTGAACAGGGCCCTTTGCGGGGCATGCCCCAAAGAATTCAGCTCTTTTGCCTGTAAAAAAAACATACAATACCCCCCCCACAACATTACAACCCACCACCCACATACCCCTAATCTAACCCAAACCCCCCTTAAATAAACCTAACACTAAGCCCCTGAAGATCATCCTACCTTGTCTTCACCATACCAGGTTCACCGATCCGTCCTGGCTCCAAAATCTTCATCCAACCCAAGCGGGGGCTGGCGATCCATCATCCGGCGGCTGAAGAGGTCCAGAAGAGGCTCCAAAGTCTTCATCCTATCCGGGAAGAAGAGTAGATCCGGACCGGCAACCATCATCTTCCAAGCGGCATCTTCTATCTTCATCCGATGAGGACCGGCTCCATCCTGAAGACCTCCACCGCGGACCCATCTTCATCCGGCGACGTCCAACTGAAGAATGACGGTTCCTTTAAGGGATGTCATCCAAGATGGCGTCCCTCGAATTCCGATTGGCTGATAGAATTCTATCAGCCAATCGGAATTAAGGTAGGAATATTCTGATTGGCTGATGGAATCAGCCAATCAGAATCAAGTTCAATCCGATTGGCTGATCCAATCAGCCAATCAGATTGAGCTTGCATTCTATTGGCTGTTCCGATCAGCCAATCGGATTGATCTTGATTCTGATTGGCTGATTCCATCAAACAGAATATTCCTACCTTAATTCCGATTGGCTGATAGAATCCTATCAGCCAATCGGAATTCGAGGGACGCCATCTTGGATGATGTCCCTTAAAGGAACCGTCATTCTTCAGTTGGACGTCGCCGGATGAAGATGGGTCCGCGGTGGAGGTCTTCAGGATGGAGCCGGTCCTCATCGGATGAAGATAGAAGATGCCGCTTGGAAGATGATGGTTGCCGGTCCGGATCTACTTTTCTTCCCGGATAGGATGAAGACTTTGGAGCCTCTTCTGGACCTCTTCAGCCGCCGGATGATGGATCGCCAGCCCCCGCTTGGGTTGGATGAAGATTTTGGAGCCAGGACGGATCGGTGAACCTGGTATGGTGAAGACAAGGTAGGATGATCTTCAGGGGCTTAGTGTTAGGTTTATTTAAGGGGGGTTTGGGTTAGATTAGAGGTATGTGGGTGGTGGGTTGTAATGTTGGGGGGGGGTATTGTATGGGTTTTTTTACAGGCAAAAGAGCTGAACTTCTTGGGGCATGCCCCGCAAAGGGCCCTGTTCAGGGCTGGTAAGGTAAAAGAGCTTTAAACTTTAGTAATTTAGAATAGGGTAGGGCATTTTTTATTTTGGGGGGCTTTGTTATTTTATTAGGGGGCTTAGAGTAGGTGTAATTAGTTTAAAATTGTTGTAAGATTTTCCTTATGTTTGTAAATATTTTTTTATTTTTTGTAACTTAGTTCTTTTTTATTTTTTGTACTTTAGTTAGTTTATTTCATTGTATTTATTTGTAGGAATTGTATTTAATTTATTTATTGATAGTGTAGTGTTAGGTTTAATTGTAGATAATTATAGGCATTTTATTTAATTAATTTATTGATAGTGTAGTGTTAGGTTTAATTGTAACTTAGGTTAGGATTTATTTTACAGGTATATTTGTAATTATTTTAACTATTTTAGCTATTAAATAGTTCTTAACTATTTAATAGCTATTGTACCTGGTTAAAATAATTACAAAGTTACCTGTAAAATAAATATAAATCCTAAAATAGCTATAATATAATTATAATTTATATTGTAGCTATATTAGGGTTTATTTTACAGGTAAGTATTTATCTTTAAATAGGAATAATTTATTTAATAAGAGTTAATTAATTTCGTTAGATTAAAATTATATTTAATTTAGGGGGGTATTAGTGTTAGGGTTAGACTTAGCTTTAGGGGTTAATACATTTATTAGAATAGCGGTGAGCTCCAGTCGGCAGATTAGGGGTTAATAATTGAAGTTAGGTGTCGGCGATGTTAGGGAGGGCAGATTAGGGGTTAATACTATTTATTATAGGGTTAGTGAGGCGGATTAGGGGTTAATAACTTTATTATAGTAGCGCTCAGGTCCGCTCGGCAGATTAGGGGTTAATAAGTGTAGGCAGGTGGAGGCGACGTTGAGGGGGCAGATTAGGGGTTAATAAATATAATATAGGGGTCGGCGGTGTTAGGGGCAGCAGATTAGGGGTACATAGCTATAATGTAGGTGGCGGCTCTTTGCGGTCGGCAGATTGGGGGTTAATTATTGTAGGTAGCTGGCTGCAACGTTGTGGGGGCAGGTTAGGGGTTAATAAATATAATATAGGGGTCGGCGGTGTTAGGGGCAGCAGATTAGGGGTACATAAGTATAACGTAGGTGGCGGTCGGCAGATTAGGGGTTAAAAATTTTTAATAGAGTGGCGGCGATGTGGGGGGACCTCGGTTTAGGGGTACATAGGTAGTTTATGGGTGTTAGTGTACTTTAGAGTACAGTAGTTAAGAGCTTTATGAACCGGCGTTAGCCCAGAAAGCTCTTAGCTCCTGACTTTTTTCTGCGGCTGGAGTTTTGTCGTTAGATTTCTAACGCTCACTTCAGCCACGACTCTAAATACCGGAGTTAGAAAAATCCCATTGAAAAGATAGGATACGCAATTGACGTAAGGGGATCTGCGGTATGGAAAAGTCGCGGCTGAAAAGTGAGCGTTAGACCCTTTTTTGAGTGACTCCAAATACCGGAGGTAGCCTAAAACCAGCGTTAGGAGCCTCTAACGCTGGTTTTTACGGCTACCGCCAAACTCCAAATCTAGGCCATAGTGCGTTATATAATAGGTAATGCATTCACATAGATGGATAATTATAATTTAATGTATAAATCAAAATATAAAAAACCTATGAATAACACACACAAAATTTCCCAAAATGCATACGTATCCTATGAAGAGAAATAACAAGATCACCAACTTCTTATACATTAGGGATACTGTATACAGGTGCATTAATACACTAGACACCTCTTCACCGAACCAATACTTCCTACTAGTGTGTTGTATTATATTAGATACATTGTTATCTCAATACACCAATACTTCCTACCAGTGTGTTGTATTATATTACATACATTGTTATCTCAATACACAAAGAACATATGCCTCAAAGAATAAAGTCAATATACCAATATAAAATACACAATATAAATACATAATATCCCATGGAGCTAATATGATATATGATATATGCAAAGACCAGGATACTATAATGTTTAAAAATTCAATATCAAACATTGTATTATATTTAATATATGTATTATTCCATATTTAGATTTAAAGACATTAGTGGGGGTCTAATGTATATTGGCAATTGCTAAAGGAAATGAGATGAACTGAATAGAGAGATAAAGGGAGGAGGATAGTGCATATCACATATACACACTATTCCCAATAATTAATAAGGTCGTATTTGAAATTAAGACCTTTGCGATCCGCGTCCCCAACCTGAATATCCTGTACATTTCTCGTTTGGCCAAAATCCGCTCTAAATCTCCCTCTCTCTTAGGAGGCTTAACTTTCTCTATGGCACACCATCTTAGGGAATCAATCTTACTCCCATGCTTAGTGGCAAAATATTGTACTAATGGAGTGGTCACTTTGCCTTTAGAAAGTGTGGAAAGATGCTCTCGGATGCGTAAATTCACATCCCTACCAGTGAGATCCACATATTGAACCTGGCAAAGAGTGCACTCCAAAATATATACAACAGAATTTGCCATGCAATTCAGACAAGATTGTATATCGAAAGTCTCTCCTGTTACACATGAAGTGAAATTCTTTGTGATCGAAACAAAGTCACAAGGCCTACACTTATTATGCCCACATCTAAACATTCCAAGGTGCCTCAGCCAAGAACTGGAAGAATTGCCAATCGGTCTAAGTTGGGTAGGTGCCAGCAAGAACCCCAATGTGTGACTTTTACAATTGGAACATTTGATACCCTTTTTGACTGTATCTTGTAACTCATCATCAGCTGCCAGAAGGGCAAAATGTTTTTTGATAATTGAACAAATTTGTGAACATTGAGAGCTGTATCCAGTTACAAAATATACACCCTCAGCTTGCGAGAGATTAACCTTGGATCTATTATCAGAGATTAACATTTGTCTATCCGTAGTATCCACCTCTTTACGTGCTCTTTTTATCTCTCTCCTTGGATATTTCTTATCTACTAACATCTTTTCAAGATCGTCAGCTGCCACCGAATAGTCAGATGAAACACTACAGTTACTTTTAAGTCTGGTAAACTGGCCTTTGGCCACCGCAAATCTGACCCCTTTCCGGATGGCAGCTAGCGGCATGAAGGAGCGTATTTCCTGAGATGGGTTTACGATACACACTCGAGACAATTGTACCATCTTCATTACCCGTTAGGGTCAAATCCAAAAAATTGATGGATTTGGCATTATACTCAAAAGTAAACCGTAAACCCATGTCATTATTGTTAAGATAGCCAACAAAATCTGCAATCAAATGTTCGGGTCCAGACCAAACCAACAACAGATCATCAATTAAACGTTTAAAGATCTTGAGGTAAGGTCTGAAGGGATTTCTCTCTCCAAAGATGTGCACCATCTCCCATCATCCTAAATATAAGTTTGCATAGGACGGTGCAAATTTGGTACCCATGGCTGTGCCACATCTATAGAGAAAGAAATCACCCTCAAACCGAAAAAAATGTGTTAGCAAAAATCTGGCTACCCAATGGATAAATTTCGGAAAATCTCCAGTATATTGGGTAAAATGGAACAGGAAAAATTCCAAAGCCCTCAGACCACTGTCATGGGGGATGGACGAGTACAAGGACACCGCATCAATTGTGAGCCAGAAATATTTGACATCCCAGTTGATTTCTTTGATAATATTTAATACATGTTTAGTATCATGTATATAGGAGGTCAGGGAGGAAACAAGTGGCTGAAGCAGCGCATCTAGCCATTCAGAGGTGTGTTCCAGGAGAGAGTCAATGCCACTAATTATAGGTCTGCCTTGAATATTAGTCAAGGACTTATGAACCTTTGGTAGAAAATGGAACATGGGGTCTTGGGACAATTCACCATTAAATAATCCACTGTTTGTGGATCTAAGAAACCCTCATGAATTCTATCATCTAAAAGATGCATCAGCTCCCTCCTGAACACACCAGTAGGATCACGGATCACCCGAAAGTTTGAGATAATCATGGGTGTTATCCAACTGTCTATTTGCTTCAGAAATATACATGTGTCTGTCCATAACCACAACTGACCCTCCCTTATCCGCTGGGCGAATTACCAAGGTAGCATTTTGTTCCAGTGATATTAGGGCCTCCCTTTGTAATCTGGTAAGATTGTACTTATTGTATGCTTTGTCCTGTTTGATACGTTCTCCTAAAGCTACTAGATCCCACTCTACCCGAGCATGAAAAGTTTCAATAACAGAACCTCTAGTTTGAATTGGATAAAAAGTTGATTTGTTTTTAAATTTGGGCCCACTCACAATATCACCAGAATTGACCCTAGCTTCCGACCCCAACATTTGCAAAGATACTAAATCACAGGACTCAGAGAAGTCATGTATGGGACCAGATATTGCAACCGAATCATTCTGGGCATTGGGATAATTCTGTTGTTCATTAGAATTTCTAAAATACTTTTTCAATGTGATGTTCCTAACCAAACGATTAACATCAAGTATTGTTTGAAAGATATTAAAATTGGAAGTAGGGGCAAAGCCTAAACCTAAACTTAGCACATGTTCCTGGTCAGCGTTAAATATCACACTAGATAAATTTATGACATTATTTACTTGTACTTGCTTTGGGGGCGACTGCCTCTGAGCTCATATCTCTCTTGATTTAATGGTTTCAGTTGATTTGTTCCACCTCCCATAGTCTCCTGAACCATGGGAAAAACCTGATCAATTTCTGTTTTCTGTAACTCTGGTTGTTGCAAGGTATTAGAAGACTGATTTTGTGTAAAATTAGTGGTTTTTGGTCTAACCACTGGTTGGCCTAGTGTTTTATCACCCTCAGTATATAATGACATTGTACCTATTGAACCTTGTGTAGGGACAACATCACTAGCTGCTATCTTGGGTTCAACCCCCGAGCCCTTACCATCATCAGAAGAGTAATCTGTCTCAGTATCAGAAAAAGTTATAGACTTATTTCCCCTTCGATTTCTTCTACCTTTTTTGTTTTTATTATTTTTATTAGGCTGAGGTTGATTGCGTCTATACTCATATCTTTTCTTTCTATTACATATGTATACAGCATTGGAAATGTAATGTATTTTTACTGGACCCCAAGATATCAAAGAGTGGTCCTATGTGGCTTATCCACTTTCTTCCCTTCAACTATCAGAGCAGCCAGGGCGGATAACACCACCAGATGAAGCATCCACTCCAAGGAAGGACAAAAGACAGCAATTGTGAGCATCTGCCCACAAATAAATCAAGTCACCTTCTACATGGCAAAGGAATTCCAAGTTCCTCCCAGGTGGTAAATGAAAACCATTAAGGTGACATAAACTGGCTGAAATTAAAAAAAATCACAGAAGCCAATTCACCAGTACAATAAAATCTCTCTCAACTCCAAGAAGTTAAAGAGGAGAGCAGCCATTAATTCATAAGCCCTGTGCCATGAACGGCCTATACTGTTTCCTAGCCTAGCAGGATGATGTCCGAAGACACATAACCCAGGAATATCTTTAGAACCCGTGCCTTGGTACAGATACACCCGAAACCATCAACGGGGACGTCCTTCGACAACTGATCTAGATCTGTCTACTGAGACAGAACCGAAAGATCTCCATCCTAAGGAAATTTGCAAAGGGAAAGATGTCCATGATAAACATCAGACCGATACCCTCCAACCTGGTTGCAAGATGGATAAGCTATGATACCGCAGAAGATAACCGAGCTTGCAATTTCTGAAAGCAAATACACTCCTCCAGGAGATTGAGAGGAACCGCAGGGCACTGCATGTGACGACATATAGGCTTGAGACATAAAAGGAGAAAGCTCTGGCAGTGCCTTAACAGCAACATCTTGGGAGACATGAAGTTCAAACCAATCTTTACATTTAATAGCATTTGCAAAATCAGAGGTACAGAAAAAATAAATGTTTAAACCAATTCTTAGGTGAGCAAGCCTTCCACACAGAAAATCTTAAAAAGAATTAATGTAAAAAAGGACATATGTGCAATAAAAACAGATGTACCCTCCAGAGCCAATACACCCTTTAATTATGCAAATGCATAAATACTAATAATAAAATACAAATTTATTAAACCAAGTTCCCAGTTATTCCGAACTGGGACTTAAAGATAACGTTTATTGATACACAGGCAGACATTTATGAGCTGTCTAAAGCTGCTACATTCTACAACTGCAGCGCTAGAAATGAGAGAAAGAGAACTATGTGGAACTTGCATTACTTTCATAAACAGACAAGCAACCATGACTCTGCTCCGTTCTCAGTCCGGAGAACAAGGCGGAGTCCACAGAAAACTGGAAAGTCTAAAAATGGTGCCGCTCTCCCAAGAAGAAGGGGGCGGGCTCACAAATCGGCATGGCTTGAAACGTTTCACTCCGCCGACAAAAGTCAAACAAACATGGCCAAAAAACTCCTCTAAACACACGAGGAGTCCCTGCATCAAAAGCACTTCCATATGCTAGACTGGAAGGAATAATTTCGTTGCCCCCATATGTAAAATGACCTCGCTACCTGCACAGCGTGACATTTTCAAACCCCATAGGAATGGTACCATAGAAACTGCGCTGTCCTAACGGTCCCTGACCATGATAAAAAAGAGTAACGTAAAAAGAGGGACTCAGGGGGGCTGCTAAACACACAGAAACTAGAAGCAACAGTACAAAATCATGCAGGCAGAAGGCTTAAGGACTTAACCCATAAAGACTATCTTACACGTATCTCAGAGGAAATAAGATTACTCCCTTCTCATGGAACTAAAACCATAGGAGTACCAGGGATAGATATACAACAATCAAAAAGTAAATAAAATTAATTTAAAATTACAGTTTAAACTCCATAAACGTTTAACCCCTTCCATGAAGTGGATAAACCCCTAAGTCTCAATTCACATACCATTGAAGTGCCTGTACACTGCCATACCTATCCTTCATAAGGATATTTGTCCCACATTAAGAGCAGACAGGGCTTAACTCCCAAAAGCCCCAGAAGACAAAAAGGCACTTACCTGCAGTCTTGTCGTCCGGCAGGAGGACGACTTACAAAGCTTGAGAGGATGCCACTGCTCACAGAGACCTGTAACCAGAGAAAGGATAGAGTAAACCTACTCATACTTTCTATACCAGGGCAGCAACATATTAGCAATACGCAGTGAAGCCTCTTCCACAAGTTCCTAACTGTTTTAAAGCCACCACTGCCCTGCTGAAGAGACTAACGTGGAGTACGGCTACACCCAGCACATAAGGGAAGATTAGAGCAAACTTGCCCAAGCTTCCAAAATAAAAAACTCTTGATAGAAGAATCATTAGCAGACACCTAAACATTCACCTCCTCCCTGCACCTAAGGCAAAGAGAATGACTGGAGGATTGTGGGTAGGAAGTGATATTTATCAGCTTTGCTGTGGTGCTCTTTGCCTCCTCCTGCTGGCCAAGAGTGATATTCCTAACAGTAATTGATGATCCAGTGGACTCACCATATCTTAGGATATAAATACTTTAATAGAGGCAATTTTAAGTTTGATAGCTGTTTATCTCACTAAGCAGGTTCTGGCTGTGAAGGATATACACATACATTAATATATAATGCTCACAAAGAAAAAGTTGTTTTCAGGATTTCTCTCCATGTTGGAAAGTCTTTAATAACCAGACCTTAGTCTTAAGACAATAATCAATGACCCTTAATATTATCTTCCCTGAAATCTAGTTGCACTTTAAGCCTTTTCTGGAAATCAGCAACAGGTCCTGTTCTTCTTGATTCTCATCATCCTTATCTTCTTAGCAGTAGCAATCCTTAAAAAATAGTTACACACAAGTGAATAGTTCTGTTTGATATGGTAATAATAATAGGACAAGTTTAAGAGGACCCTGATTTTGAAATCAAGAAAGCAATAGGATAATTTAAAACTTGCAACACTCACACATATATATAGGGGTAGATTTATCATGCAGCGTATGCTGCTGTTTCCGCGCAAGCCTTTAAGTTAAGAAGCAGCGGTCTACACCTTAACTCGTCCGCCACCTCAGAGGTCTGCAATTGTCCCGATCAGATACGATCAGGATGATTGACACCCCATGCTAGCAGCCGATTGGTGGCGAATGTGCAGGGGGCAGCATTGCACAAGCATTTCACTAGAAATTTTTGTGCAATGATAAATACCAACAACGTATGCTGTCAGCATTTATCTATGTTGGCTGGAGGCCGCTCCATGAAATATAAGAAACACAAGGAAAAGAAAAGAAGGAAGGGCTTATCATTGAATGTTAAAATATCAGTTGTTTTAAGGAGCTAAAGTAAAAAATGTGTCAATGGGAACATGGTGGACTGCTTCACACCATAGAATCCTGTTGCAATTATTATTATAGAAGCTTCTGCGTCCCTACTACTTGGCTGCCACAATGCTTTAACCACCTAACTTTTGAGTGCCTTGTGCATGATGGCTGTTCCACTTAACTTACAGAGAGTCTTATATATAGGATCTAGCCCTATGTATCTTACTATTATAAACATAACTGCTTATATTAAAGTTATTGTAGTGATAAGGGTTTGTGTTGCTGTAAGAATAAACCATTAATGCCTAAATGTTAGATTTGCACCATTATATCCCTTTTTTGAAAATAACAATTCATGATAACCATGGTTTAAACATTGCATTTGTGTGCATAAAAAACATGAGATATTGAAGTCTATTTACAGTATACAGTACATTTAAAGCATATTGTGTGTTTTGCCGTTTGTAATCTTTTTATCTGTTCTGCCATATAGTGCTCCAGACCTGTGCAGCTACCTACTTAGGTATCTCTTCAACAAAGAATACTATGAGAATGGTGCAAATTTGAGAATACAATTAAATTAGAAACTGTTTTTAAAATGGTATGTTTTGTCTGAATCACAAAAGAAAAAATATTGTGTCTCATGTCAGTTTAAGCAGATAAACATCTTTTATGATCACATTACCTCCACTGTATTTGGTGGTTGCACATGAAAATTTTCTTCAAATCGACATGGTTCAGTTTGTTCTGCATTAGTAATGTTAATTCTGTCATTAAACATAAAACATGACTGTTAGAGATGGATATAGAGTCATTTTCTTTGCAAACTCAAATAAGCTGTGAGATAATAGAGATTGTATAAAATACAATAATCTTAAACACACAGGGCCTGAAACATTTTAAGGGAAATCCCAACATCTGGTGTATTTTTTGGAAGAGTGATAGTAAATGTGGAGCCAGTATGTCCCTAAATAGTTTGTAATACTTATTATTAGAGTATCTGTCTGGGCCTGGTAGATTTATTTTTTATTACATTTAAACTTTGCACTTTCTATTTTGTATTTTATTTTGTATACAGCAGTGTATTTAGGATTGTGATCTTACAAATTCTGATTATGCTTTTACAGTTTCTGTGTAACTTTAACAAATAAGTATCATGCTTTGTATATGTATTTGTAGCTTTTAGACATTTAATTGCACTTTGTATTTCTTCTATTTAAGATAAACTGAAAAACTGACAGCTTCAGTTTCCCAGAAAGCTTTATTGTTTTCTATGGGCCCAATTCTCTAGTTTGGAGAGAAATTATAATGCAGACTTCACAGGGGCTGAACACACTGAATTCTCTAAGAAAAGGGGAGTAACCTGGAAGTCACAGAGAGATACCTTTCATAGAAAGTAATGTCAAAAAGCTGCGCACCAAGTACGGGGCAATGAGCAGCGGACTGTTGTTAACTAACAGTCATCGATCTCGCTGCTCTTCGGCTTTTTCCCAGCTTTATTTGTATACTGTCACTAAACACCGCCACTATACTAAACTGTTTAAACCCTATCCCGCCGCTCCCGGACCCCGCCGCAACTAAATAAACTTATTAACCCCTAAACCACCGCTCCCGGAGCCCATCGCCACTCTAATTAACTTATTAACCCCTATTCCTCCGCTCCTGGAGCCCACCGCCACCTACATTATACTTATTAACCCCTAATCTGTCGTCCCCTACACCGCCGCCACCTACATAAAGTTATTAACCCCTATCCTGCCGCTCCCGGAGCCCACCGCAACTAAATAAATGTATTAGCCCCTAAACAGCCAGCCCCCCACATCGCCATAAACTAAATTAACCTATTAATCCCTAAACCTAACAACCGGTTAACTTTATATTAAATATTAACTCATTCCTATCTTATAATAAATTTAAACTTACCTTTAAAATTAAATTAAACTATATTAAACTATTAATTAACCTACCCTAACTATTATAATAAAATTACATTAAACTATATTAAATTACTAATTAATCTAACCTAACTGTTATAATAAAATTACATTAAACTACATTAAATTAATAATTAATCTACCCTAACTGTTATAATAAAATTACATTAAACTACAAATTAAAATAACTATATTATATATTTAAACACCTAACCCTACTCACATAATTTAATTCTACACTAAAAAAATTACAAAGTTTCAAAAAACTAACTAAGTTACAAAAAATAACAAACACTAAGTTACACAAAAAATAAACACTAAGTTACAAAAAATAAAAAATAAATGATCAAAGCTTTAAACTAATTACACCTAATCTAAGGGCCCTATGAAAATAAAAAGTCCCCCCAAAATAAAAAAAACCCTAACCTACAATAAACTACAAATAGCCCTTAAAAGGATCTTTTGCTGGGCATTGCCCCAAAGAAATCAGCTCTTTTACCTGTAAAAAAAAATACAAACAACCCCCCCAATAGTAAAACCCACCACCCACACAATCAACCCCCCAAATAAAAAGCTATCTAAAAAAACCTAAGCTCCCCATTGCCCTGAAAAGGGCATTTGGATGGGCATTGCCCTTAAAAGGGCATTTGGCTCTTTTTCAGGCCCAAGTCCTAATCTAAAACTAAAACCCACCCAATAAACCCTTAAAAAATCCTAACACTAACCCCAGAAGATTTACTTACAGTTTTGAAGATCCGACATCCATCCTCCAAGAAGCCGGGAGAAGTCCTCATCGAAGCCGGCAGAAGTCTTCATCCAACCGGGCAGAAGTCTTCATCCAGACGGCATCTTCTATCTTCACCCATCCGGCGAGGAGCGGCTCCATCTGCAAGACATCCGACATGGAGCATCCTCTTCCTTCTGACGAATACAGACGAATGAAGGTTCCTTCAAATGAAGTCATCCAAGATGGCGTCCCTTAGATTCCAATAGGCTGATAGAATTCTATCAGCCAATCGGAATTAAGGTTGAAAAAATCCTATTGGCTGTTGCAAATGGATGACGTCATTTAAAGGAACCTTCATTCGTCGGTAGTCGTCGGAAGGAAGAGGATGCTCCGCGTCGGATGTCTTGAAGATGGAGCCGCTCTGCACCGGATGGATGAAGATAGAAGATGCCGTCTGGATGAAGACTTCTGCGGGCTTTGATGAAGACTTCGTCCGCTTGGATGAAGACTTCTGCCGGCTTCGATGAGGACTTCTCCTGGCTTCTTGGAGGATGGATGTCGGATCTTCAAAACTGTAAGTAAATCTTCTGGGGTTAGTGTTAGGATTTTTTTAAGGGTTTATTGGGTGGGTTTTAATTTTAGATTAGGACTTGGGCCTGCAAAAGCGCTAAAATGCCCTTTTAAGGGCAATGCTCATCCAAATGCCCTTTTCAGGGCAATGGGGAGCTTAGGTTTTTTTAGATAGCTTTTTATTTGGGGGGTTGGTTGTGTGGGTGCTGGGTTTTACTATTGGGGGGGTTGTTTGTATTTTTTTTTACAGGTAAAATAGCTGATTTCTTTGGGGCAATGCCCCGCAAAAGGCCCTTTTAAGGGCTATTTGTAGTTTATTGTAGGTTATGTTTTTTTTTTATTTTGGGGGGACTTTTTTTATTTTCATAGGGCCCTTAGATTAGGTATAATTAGTTTAAAGCTTTGATAATTTTTTTTTTATTTTTTTTAACTTAGTGTTTATTTTTTTGTGTATTTTTTTGTTATTTTTTGTAACTTAGTTTTTTGTAACTTTGTAATATTTTAGTGTAGAATTAAATTATTTGAGTAGGGTTAGGTGTTTAAATATATAATATAGTTATTTTAATTTGTAGTTTCATGCTATTTTAGTATAAAAGTTAGGTTAGATTAATTATTAATTTAATATAGTTTAATGTAATTTTATTATAACAGTTAGAATAGGTTCATTATTAGTTTAATATAGTTTAATTTAATTTAAAGGTCAGTTTAAATTTATTATAAGATAGGGATGAGTTAATATTTAATATAAAGTTAACGGGTTGTTAGGTTTAGGGATTAATAGGTTAATTTAGTTTATGGCGATGTGGGGAGCTGGTGGTTTAAGGGTTAATACATTTATTCAGTAGTGGTGGGCTCCGGGAGCGGCAGGATAGGGGGTTAATAACTTTGTGTATGTGGCAGCTGTATAGGGGGTGGCAGATTAGGGGTTAATAAGTATAATGTAGGTGGCGGTGGGCTCCGGGAGCAGCAGTTTAGGGGTTAATAACTTTATTTAGTTGCGGCGGGGTCCAGGAGCGGTGGGATAGGGGTTAATAACTTTTATTTAGGTGACAGTGGTGTCAGGGGCAGGAGATTAGGGGTGTTTAGACTCGGGGAACATGTTATTATTCTCCCATAGGAATCAATGGGATATCGGGCAGCAGCGAACATGAGCTTTCGCTGCTTTCAGACTCCCATTGATTCCTATGGCATCCGCCGCTTCCAGGGCAGTGGATTGAAAACCAGGTACGCTGGGCCAGAATAGCTGCGAGCGTACCTGGTAGTTATTTGATAACTAGCAAAAGTAGTCAGATAGTGCCGAATTTGCATTCGGAACATCTGTAGTGACGTAAGCATAGATCTGTGTCGCACTGAGACCGGCGGATCGTATGTTACGTCACAAAATTCTACTTTTGCCGGTCTGTAGGGTTTGATAACTAAGGGGAATCAAGCTCGCCACAATTACGCTGCGGAATTCCAGCGTATTTGCGGTTGACGGCTTGATAAATAGGCCCCAAAGGCTCAGTTTGCGTTAATTACAAATTAATCTGAAATGTTTTCACTACAATTTAACATGCTTTTGTCTCTAGTTTAGTATATATTACTTTTCTGTTACTTAAAATAAGTATATTGTGAATTTTGAGCAAAATGCACTTGCATACCACTCGCAAGATAATTCAGTCAGACTAGCTTGTTTAAAAAACTTACAACATTTCACAAGAACTGTGAGAGAGCTTCAGACATACCCTGGTAACTACCCTGTTCAGCCCAAGGAACTCCTATGTCCCTCCTACTTTCTGAAGTTGTGTTTTAATTTACAATAGAGAAAATACAAAGTACAATGTAAGTTGTAAAAGATACACATAAATATACAAAGTATGATTCTTATTTGTTAAAGTAACACAGAAACTTTCAAAACATAATCAGAATTTGTACAATCACTGCTGGGTCTAAATGTATTAAAATATAAAATAGAAAGTGCAAAGCTTAAATGTAAATATACTGAAAGGATGCAATCTGAAGTGTAAAGTAATATAAAATATAATGCACAAAGTGTAAGTGTAACAAAACTCTCATATCATGCAGCTATATTACACTGGACTTGTCTCTCCTTCAGATACAGAAATGAGAGAGAGATCACTGTACTGGAGAGTTCAGCTGTTTTTCTTTGAGCATTCAGTGAGTTCAGCCCCTATTAAGTCTGCACTATAATTTCTCTCCAAGCAGGAAAATCTCTGATCATCAGGCCCACAGAAACATTGTGAAAACTCTCACATGCAGCATTAGCTTCTCTGTGATACTCTCCACCTTACTATTTTTCTATTTGTTTTCGTTTATTGCGCTAATAGCTTAATTTTCAGTCAGCTTTTCATCAGACAGCTGATAACAGTTTTTCATTACTGAACAATGTAACTTTTCTGGATTTGCTAACAAATAAATAAACATGGAAGTGATTTACTAAGTTTAATGTTTATCACAAGAGAAACTTATAGTATACATGTGTTTGCTTTATTATATTTTTACAAATTATTAATTCAGTACTATCTCATTTTCAGTCTTTATGATTACCACACTCTCTAGCATTCTTTTTTTTCTTTCTTTGTGGTGGCAAAAACAATACAGCTAATTAGTGGCTATATAATTTACACTTTTAAAGCTATCTGCTGTTGCATGCTGCTAGCTGATTGTTGCTAGGAAAGAGACAATAGAAAATTACTCAGTATGCGCAAAGAAATTTACTGGCATTATATGTGTACCTACAGTTGGTTAGATTATATGGCATTGTATAATATTGTGTGACCTTGACATGACTCTGTAGATATATTATCCTTCTTTATAATATTGAAAGAACAAAGAACATCACAAATTAAATGATATCATGAAATTAACTTGTCTTGATATGCTCTGGTCAATGAACCATGTGTAAATTGTGTAACAATAAAAAATGCTGTGCAGAGCCATTATAAATACATAATCAGTACATTGATGCATATTTGTTTAAGTAAAGTGCAGAATTAATACCAATTTCCATAAGCAGTGTTATAATGGTTCAACTAAGACTTAAAGAAATCAAAATGCAATGATTTAAGGAAATCGTTAAATAACATAAATTTGGACAAAGTATTCTCTATTAAAAATACAGAGGATAAATTAATAACTTAAAACTTTGCTAAATAAATATAAATATCAACACATACCACATGGTTATAAAAGGAATATAAATAAAAGATCCAAGATTCCAAGCCAATGTGGCTAAATAAAAATGTGAGAAATTAGGAAAAAACCTAGGGCATTTAAATTATTCAAAGAAATAGTACAGATTCAACATTCCAAATATGGGCTAGATTACAAGTGGAGCGCTAATATATTGCATTCCGGTAAATGGGCAAATTCACCCATTTACGGGTGCGCAATAAAAAAAACAGCCATTACAAGTGGTAGCAATTAGCCCCAAAATTACGTATACGTAATTACGTATAGTGTTGCTTCATTAGAAAAAAAAATGTTATTAAAAAAAAAATGCACAATGCAGTTTTATGGTGTTTAAGTTGACGGGTGGGGAGTGTTAGAAAAAAAAAAAAAACGACACTGAAAAGTGCCTTTACATTGTGGTCTATGGGACTGTGTATCCTCAATAAATATATATGGTTATAGACATATATATTTATGTGTTAATATATGTATATACACATACAAACACAAATATATATGTATATAATCATACATATATATTTAAATTTGCTGGCCATCAATGCGTGACTTACCCCCTTGGCTGCGCTAGGTTCTCATGCTGTGTCTCACGGTATGAGAACAAGGCTCCCATTAGAGCCTATGGAAGAGTGCTCTTGTGAGCGTATAGCTTCACAAGAGCACAAGGTCTCGTTCGCATTGCACTTAACTTGTAATACCAGAACACTTTTGCACAGAAGCAATATTCTGCTTTTTTTTTTAAAGTACATAAATAGCAAAAAATATAAGAAGGAAAATGTAATTACATTAAAATGTGTGAAGGGTAGCATGACTAAAAGTAACAGGGAGGAGACTGAAGTACTAAACCAGTTCTTTTCTTAAGTATACACAAGAGAGGAACCAATGGGAGATGCTTTGAAAAAAATTAGAACATATAAGCCCATACCATTAACTTGGTTATCTCAAGAGGATATCAGGACAAAAAACTGGTTAATAATAAGGTAAACAAAAATCCAGGCCCAGGTGGAATACACCTAAGGTTTTTACAGGAATTTAGCACTTTTAGCAATTTAGCCACTTTTTAAAAAGGGAAGCAAGGTGATCCAGGAATCTATAGACCAGTTAGTCTGACACTAATAG
This sequence comes from Bombina bombina, assembly GCF_027579735.1. Classification (NCBI taxonomy): domain Eukaryota; kingdom Metazoa; phylum Chordata; class Amphibia; order Anura; family Bombinatoridae; genus Bombina; species Bombina bombina. Next base: position 704,512,116 of record NC_069500.1, on the reverse strand, counting down.
TTGGAAATATACTTGAAGGGATTTTAAAGGATTATATTGATGAGTATATTCATGTAAATAAGATTATAAGTTCAAATCATCATGGTTTTATGAGAAATAGATCATGTCAAACTAACCTAATTAGATTCTACAAGGAAGGAAGGAAAAATATAGATAGAGGGGAATCAGTTGACGTGATATACTTGGATTTTGCAAAGGCGTTTGATACAGTGCTATATGAGAGATTGATGTACAAAATTAAGGGACAGAGAATAGCTGAAAGTGTTAGCTCATGGATAAATAACAGCGAGCAACGAGTAGTAGTAAACAGATCATACTGAGATTGGACAAAGGTAATAAGTAGAGTCCCGCAGTGATCAGTACTGGGCCCTGCTCTTTTTAAGAATTTTATTAATGACTTGGAGCAAGGATTAAATAGACACATCTCAAATTTTGCAGATGATACAAAGTTGTGCAACTTCATTAGGTCAGTGCAGGATGAAATTGCCTTACAAGGGGATCTAAGAAAATTATAAGAATGAGCAGGTAAATGGAAAATGTGATTTAATCAGTGGCGGCTCATGGGTTATTCAAATAGGGGTTCACGATACTGCCTCTCCACTCACTTGCTCCGACATCAGGTGTGATGAAGCGGTCAGTGAACCGGGAAACTCTTTGTGTTATCTTATTTTTTTTTTTTATTTTTTTTTTTGTTATTTATTTGAGGATTAAAACAAGGCATACATGGAACATATAACAAATATAGCACAGCAAGAATTTTGGACAAATACAAATAATATAAGGCATAGCGTTGTACGTTGATGATATGTATTCCAGAAAAAGGTAAAAGAAGAAGAGGGTGCAACAAGTAGATAGTATACCAAATATGCTATATATGAACCATAGTTTAAAAGGACAGGATTGAATAAAATATTTTCAATCAAAGAAGGACCAAGGCCGCACAGTGTTCTAAATGCTTTATTACTAAAAAATCATTACACAGAACTCCATCCCGAGCACAGGACGTCTATTCTCCACCCAAATCCCAACAACACCCACAACACCATTAAAAAGTACTTGACTAATGCCCCAGGCCGCTCGATAATTTCGAGCATTGGGGGACCAACTGAGGGTATAAGTAAATATGTAAATTATTTTTTATGTCCCTTTCTTGAATCCTTGTCCTCCTTTGTTCGTGATACTGGTGATGTCTTGAAAAAACTAAATAAAATCACAGTAGACGAAGATATGTTATTAGTTATTAGATGTCGAATCCCTCTATTCCTCTATTCCCCATGCAGCTGGCTTAAATGCAGCCAAACATTTCTTAGAATTAAGAGGAAAAGAATATGAGGATAATACCACCCTGGTACTAGATTTTTTGAATTTCATTCTTAAAAACAACATATTTTGTTTTGATGGAAAGCTATATAGACAACTGAGGGGCACTGCAATGGGTGCAACGTGTGCACCTACTTATGCATGCCTGCATTTAGGTTTTTGGGAAAACAAAGTGGTCTTTTGTGAATTAGCAGAATGGATTGAGAAGCATGTAATTTTATGGTTGAGGTTTGTGGACGATATATTCATACTCTGGAAAGGGGATGAACAATCAATTGTTGAATTTGTTAAAATTCTCAATGAGAATGATTTAAATCTGTTTCTCACATTTAATGTGAGTAAAAATGAAGCGACTTTTCTGGACTTAAATATATCTAAAGTAGGGACTGAGATCCACACAATCGTCCATCGCAAAAAGACAGCAACAAACAGCCTGTTACATGCTCAAAGCCATCATCCACAATCCCAGAAAAATGGTGTCCCAGTGGGACAATTTCTCAGGCTCAAGAGATGTTATTCGTCTCCAGTAGCCTTTGAGAAACAAGCAAAAGAAATGGCCGAAAGATTTATCTCCAGAGGCTATTCAAAAAGGCAAGTGAAGAAAGCCTGGGTCAGAGCTCGCCACACAGCAAGGAGTGTCTTGCTATATAACCAAGGTAAAGGCCAAAAGGCTGAAAATCATGCCAGATTAGTGACAAAGTATAACTCACATTGGGAAAAGTTACGAAATATTCTAAATACTCATTGGCACATTTTAACAAATGATGCCTCCCTAACAGGTTGCATCTCGGAATATCCCTTATTGACTGCAAAAAGAGCACCAAATATAAGAGATAAGTTGGTCCACAGTGAATATAAAAGGGAACCGAGCACTAACTGGCTTACCTCAGCACGCAATCAAGTTGGATCAGTACCTTGTGGTCACTGTGTGTATTGTCCATATATAAAAAGGTCAACCAGCTTTTGCACACAAACTCGAAAAAAAGTGCATTATGTGAGGGAGAGAATTTCTTGCACTTCAACAAATGTTATTTACTTGTTGAACTGTCCGTGCCCTAGGTTCTATGTGGGTAAAACCACAAGGGAGCCCAAGGTAAGAGCACGTGAGCATAGGGACGACATTAAGAACAATGACAAAGACAGTCCGGTAGCAAGACATTTTAAGGCATTTCATAATTCAGATCATAGTAAATTACAGATGATGGGCATTGAGCAGTTAAAAGAAAGCAGATGAGGAGGTAATTTGGATAGGATCATTTTACAGCATGAATCAAGATGGATTCACAGATTAAACACACTAAGTCCCAATGGCTTGATTGAGAAGATCGAGTATTCATGCTTCCTATAAATTGCCATAAGTATTCTTGCTGAATTGGAAATAGAATCTTCAGGTACTTGAATTATAAATCTAAAATAAGCTGATTAAAATTTAGCCCTTTGTTTGGTTTAGCTTCCTTCTTGATCAATTTAGTAACGCAAAGGTGAGGATATAACTGAAATAGTAAGTAGTTGAAAGCATTTTAATCAATATAGGCGTTTAGGGCTTATTTCTACCTAGCTATTAGAGTGTGTCATAAAAGGTGGTAATAAAATTAGCGAGGTATGAAAAACATAATTTATGCTTACCTGATAAATTTATTTCTCTTGTAGTGTAGTCAGTCCACGGGTCATCCATTACTTATGGAATATATCTCTTCCTAACAGGAAGCTGCAAGAGGATCACCCAAGCAGAGCTGCTATATAGCTCCTCCCCTCACATGTCATATTCAGTCATTCGACCAAAGCAGACGAGAAAGGAGAAACCATAGGGTGCAGTGGTGACTGGAGTTTAATTAAAATTTAGATCTGCCTTAAAGACAGGGCGGGCCGTGGACTGACTACACTACAAGAGAAATAAATTTATCAGGTAAGCATAAAACATAATTTATGCTTACCTGATAAATTCCTTTCTTCTGTAGTGTGATCAGTCCACGGGTCATCATTACTTCTGGGATATTACTCCTCCCCAACAGGAAGTGCAAGAGGATTCACCCAGCAGAGCTGCATATAGCTCCTCCCCTCTACGTCACTCCCAGTCATTCGACCAAGGACCAACGAGAAAGGAAAAGCCAAGGGTGAAGTGGTGACTGGAGTATAAATTAAAAAATATTTACCTGCCTTAAAAACAGGGCGGGCCGTGGACTGATCACACTACAGAAGAAAGGAATTTATCAGGTAAGCATAAATTATGTTTTCTTCTGTTAAGTGTGATCAGTCCACGGGTCATCATTACTTCTGGGATACCAATACCAAAGCAAAAGTACACGGATGACGGGAGGGATAGGCAGGCTCTTTATACAGAAGGAACCACTGCCTGAAGAACCTTTCTCCCAAAAATAGCCTCCGATGAAGCAAAAGTGTCAAATTTGTAAAATTTGGAAAAAGTATGAAGCGAAGACCAAGTTGCAGCCTTGCAAATCTGTTCAACAGAGGCCTCATTCTTGAAGGCCCAAGTGGAAGCCACAGCTCTAGTAGAATGAGCTGTAATTCTTTCAGGAGGCTGCTGTCCAGCAGTCTCATAAGCTAAACGAATTATGCTACGAAGCCAAAAAGAAAGAGAGGTAGCAGAAGCTTTTTGACCTCTCCTCTGCCCAGAGTAAATGACAAACAGAGAAGACGTTTGTCGAAATTCCTTAGTTGCCTGTAAGTAAAATTTTAGGGCACGGACTACATCCAGGTTGTGCAGTAGACGTTCCTTCTTTGAAGAAGGATTTGGGCATAAAGAAGGAACAACAATCTCTTGATTGATATTCCTGTTAGTAACTACCTTAGGTAAGAACCCAGGTTTAGTACGCAGGACTACCTTATCCGAATGAAAAATCAAATAAGGAGCATCACAATGTAAGGCTGATAATTCAGAGACTCTTCGAGCCGAGGAAATAGCCATTAAAAATAGAACTTTCCAAGATAACAACTTTATATCAATGGAATGAAGGGGTTCAAACGGAACGCCCTGTAAAACATTAAGAACAAGGTTTAAACTCCATGGTGGAGCAACAGTTTTAAACACAGGCTTAATCCTGGCCAAAGCCTGACAAAAAGCCTGGACGTCAGGAACTTCTGACAGACGTTTGTGTAACAGGATGGACAGAGCTGAGATCTGTCCCTTTAATGAACTAGCAGATAAACCCTTTTCTAAACCTTCTTGTAGAAAAGACAATATCCTAGGAATCCTAACCTTACTCCAAGAGTAACCTTTGGATTCACACCAATATAGGTATTTACGCCATATCTTATGGTAAATCTTTCTGGTAACAGGTTTCCTAGCCTGTATTAAGGTATCAATAACTGACTCAGAAAACCCACGTCTTGATAAAATCAAGCGTTCAATTTCCAAGCAGTCAGCTTCAGAGAAGTTAGATTTTGATGTTTGAAGGGACCCTGTATCAGAAGGTCCTGTTTCAGAGGTAGAGACCAAGGTGGACAGGATGACATGTCCACCAGGTCTGCATACCAAGTCCTGCGTGGCCACGCAGGTGCTATTAGAATCACTGATGCTCTCTCTTGTTTGATTCTGGCAATCAATCGAGGAAGCAACGGGAAGGGTGGAAACACGTAAGCCATCCTGAAGTCCCAAGGTGCTGTCAGAGCATCTATCAGGACTGCTCCTGGATCCCTGGATCTGGACCCGTAACGAGGAAGCTTGGCGTTCTGTCGAGACGCCATGAGATCTATCTCTGGTTTGCCCCAACGTCGAAGTATTTGGGCAAAGACCTCCGGATGAAGTTCCCACTCCCCCGGATGAAAAGTCTGACGACTTAAGAAATCCGCCTCCCAGTTCTCCACTCCCGGGATGTGGATTGCTGACAGGTGGCAAGAATGAGACTCTGCCCAGCGAATTATCTTTGATACTTCCATCATAGCTAGGGAGCTTCTTGTCCCTCCCTGATGGTTGATGTAAGCTACAGTCGTGATGTTGTCCGACTGAAACCTGATGAACCCCCGAGTTGTCAACTGGGGCCAAGCCAGGAGGGCATTGAGAACTGCTCTCAATTCCAGAATGTTTATTGGCAGGAGACTCTCCTCCTGACTCCATTGTCCCTGAGCCTTCAGAGAGTTCCAGACGGCACCCCAACCTAGAAGGCTGGCGTCTGTTGTTACAATTGTCCAGTCTGGTCTGCTGAATGGCATCCCCCTGGACAGATGTGGCCGAGAAAGCCACCATAGAAGAGAATTTCTGGTCTCTTGATCCAGATTCAGAGAAGGGGATAAGTCTGAGTAATCCCCATTCCACTGACTTAGCATGCACAGTTGCAGTGGTCTGAGGTGTAAGCGTGCAAAGGGTACTATGTCCATTGCCGCTACCATTAAGCCGATTACCTCCATGCATTGAGCCACTGACGGGTGTTGAATGGAATGAAGGGTGCGGCAAGCACTTTGAAGTCTTGTTAGCCTGTACTCTGTCAGGTAAATCTTCATTTCTACAGAATCTATAAGAGTCCCCAGGAAGGGAACTCTTGTGAGTGGAACGAGTGAACTTTTCTTTTCGTTCACCTTCCATCCATGTGACCTTAGAAATGCCAGCACTAACTCTGTATGAGACTTGGCAGTTTGAAAGCTTGAAGCTTGTATCAGAATGTCGTCTAGGTATGGAGCTACCGAGATTCCCCGCGGTCTTAGTACCGCCAGAAGAGCACCCAGAACCTTTGTGAAGATTCTTGGAGCTGTAGCCAATCCGAATGGAAGAGCCACAAACTGGTAATGCCTGTCTAGGAAGGCAAACCTTAGGTACCGATAATGATCTTTGTGAATCGGTATGTGAAGGTAAGCATCTTTTAAATCTACAGTGGTCATGTACTGACCCTCTTGGATCATAGGTAAAATTGTCCGAATAGTCTCCATCTTGAACGATGGAACTCTTAGGAATTTGTTTAGGATCTTTAAGTCCAGGATTGGTCTGAAAGTTCTCTCTTTTTTGGGAACCACAAACAGATTTGAGTAAAACCCCTGTCCCTGTTCCGATCGTGGAACTGGATGGATTACTCCCATTAACAAGAGCTCTTGTACGCAGCGTAGAAACGCCTCTTTCTTTGTCTGGATTGTTGACAATCTTGACAGATGAAATCTCTCTCTTGGAGGAGAGTATTTGAAGTCCAGAAGGTATCCCTGAGATATTATCTCTAGCGCCCAGGGATCCTGAACATCTCTTGCCCAAGCCTGGGCGAAGAGAGAAAGTCTGCCCCCCACTAGATCCGATCCCGGATCGGGGGCCCTCAATTCATGCTGTTTTAGGGGCAGCAGCAGGTTTCCTAGTCTGCTTGCCCTTGTTCCAGGACTGGTTAGGTTTCCAGCCTTGTCTGTAGCGAGCAACAGCTCCTTCCTGTTTTGGTGCAGAGGAAGTTGATGCTGCTCCTGCTTTGAAATTACGAAAGGAACGAAAATTAGACTGTCTAGTCTTGGCTTTGGCTTTGTCCTGAGGCAGGGCATGGCCTTTACCTCCTGTAATGTCAGCGATAATCTCTTTCAACCCGGGCCCGAATAAGGTCTGCCCTTTGAAAGGTATATTAAGCAATTTAGACTTAGAAGTAACATCAGCTGACCAGGATTTTAGCCACAGCGCCCTGCGTGCCTGAATGGCGAATCCTGAATTCTTCGCCGTAAGTTTAGTAAGATGTACTACGGCCTCCGAAATGAATGAATTAGCTAGTTTAAGGACTCTAAGCCTGTCCGTAATGTCGTCCAGAGTAGCTGAACCAATGTTCTCTTCCAGAGACTCAATCCAGAATGCCGCTGCAGCCGTGATCGGCGCAATGCATGCAAGGGGTTGCAATATAAAACCTTGTTGAACAAACATTTTCTTAAGGTAACCCTCTAACTTTTTATCCATTGGATCTGAAAAAGCACAGCTATCCTCCACCGGGATAGTGGTACGCTTAGCTAAGGTAGAAACTGCTCCCTCCACCTTAGGGACCGTTTGCCATAAGTCCCTTGTGGTGGCGTCTATTGGAAACATTTTTCTAAATATCGGAGGGGGTGAGAACGGCACACCGGGTCTATCCCACTCCTTAGTAACAATTTCAGTAAGTCTCTTAGGTATAGGAAAAACCTCAGTACTCGTCGGTACCGCAAAATATTTATCCAACCTACACATTTTCTCTGGTATTGCAACTGTGTTACAATCATTCAGAGCCGCTAACACCTCCCCTAGTAATACACGGAGGTTTTCCAGTTTAAATTTAAAATTTGAAATATCTGAATCCAGTCTGTTTGGATCAGAACCGTCACCCACAGAATGAAGTTCTCCGTCCTCATGTTCTGCCACCTGTGACGCAGTGTCTGACATGGCCCTAATATTATCAGCGCACTCTGTTCTCACCCCAGAGTGATCACGCTTACCTCTTAGTTCTGGTAATTTAGCCAAAACCTCAGTCATAACAGTAGCCATATCCTGTAATGTGATTTGTAATGGCCGCCCAGATGTACTCGGCGCTACAATATCACGCACCTCCCTCTGAGCGGGAGATGTAGGTACTGACACGTGAGGCGAGTTAGTCGGCATAACTCTCCCCTCGTTGTTTGGTGAAATTTGTTCAATTTGTACAGATTGACTATTATTTAAAGTAGCATCAATACAGTTAGTACATAAATTTCTATTGGGCTCCACTTTGGCATTGCAACAAATGACACAGGTATCATCCTCTGAATCAGACATGTTTAACACACTAGCAAATAAACTTGCAACTTGGAAATACAATTCAATTAGAATAATATTAAAACGTACTGTGCCTTTAAGAAGCACAGAAGATCTATGACAGTTGAAAATTAATAAATTGAAACAGTTATAGCCTCAATCCTTGTAAACAACACAACTTTAGCAAAGGTTTAATCCCATTAGCAAAGATAACAAATTCTGAAAGCAGGAAACAAATTACAGAATAAACGTTTTTTATCTCAGTCAAACTATAATTCTCACAGCTCTGCTGAGAGAAATTACCTCCCTCAAAATAAGTTTTGAAGACCCCTGAGCTCTGTAGAGATGAACCGGATCATGCAGGGAATACAATGAGTTGCTGACTGAAATATTTGATGCGTAGTAAAAGCGCCAAAAAACGGCCCCTCCCCCTCACACACAGCAGTGAGGGAGAACAGAAACTGTCAGAAAACAGATTAAGCAACTGCCAAGTGGAAAAATAGTGCCCAAACATTTATTCACTCAGTACCTCAGCAAATGAAAACGATTTTACATTCCAGCAAAAACGTTAAACATAATCTCTAGTTATTAAACAGCTTTATGTATTTCTTACAGAGTAATTCTAGTGAAGTACCATTCCCCAGAATACTGAAGTGTAAAGTATACATACATGACATTATATCGGTATGGCAGGATTTTCTCATCAATTCCATTGTCAGAAAATAAAAACTGCTACATACCTCTATGCAGATTCATCTGCCCGCTGTCCCCTGATCTGAAGTTTACCTCTCCTCAGATGGCCGAGAAACAGCAATATGATCTTAACTACTCCGGCTAAAATCATAACAAAAACTCTGGTAGATTCTTCTTCAAACTCTGCCAGAGAGATAATAACACACTCCGGTGCTATTTTAAAATAACAAACTTTTGATTGAAGATATAAAACTAAGTATAATCACCATAGTCCTCTCACACATCCTATCTAGTCGTTGGGTGCAAGAGAATGACTGGGAGTGACGTAGAGGGGAGGAGCTATATGCAGCTCTGCTGGGTGAATCCTCTTGCACTTCCTGTTGGGGAGGAGTAATATCCCAGAAGTAATGATGACCCGTGGACTGATCACACTTAACAGAAGAAATTATGTTTTCTCTTGTTAAGTGTAGTCAGTCCACGGGTCATCCATTACTTATGGAATACCAATACCAAAGCTAAAGTACACGGATGAAGGGAGGGACAAGGCAGGAACATTAAACAGAAGGAACCACTGCCTGAAGTACCTTTCTCCCAAAAATAGCCTCCGAAGAAGCAAAAGTGTCAAATTTGTAAAATTTTGAAAACGTGTGAAGCGAAGACCAAGTCGCAGCCTTGCAAATCTGTTCAACAGAGGCCTCATTTTTAAAGGCCCAGGTGGAAGCCACAGCTCTAATAGAATGAGCTGTAATCCTTTCAGGAGGCTGCTGTCCAGCAGTCTCATAGGCTAAACGTATTATGCTACGAAGCCAAAAAGAGAGAGAGGTAGCCGAAGCCTTTTGACCTCTTCTCTGTCCAGAGTAAACGACAAACAGGGAAGAAGTTTGACGAAAATCTTTAGTTGCCTGCAAGTAGAACTTCAGGGCACGGACTACGTCCAAATTATGCAAAAGTCGTTCCTTCTTTGAAGAAGGGTTAGGACACAGTGATGGAACAACAATCTCTTGATTGATATTCCTGTTAGTAACTACCTTAGGTAAGAACCCAGGTTTAGTACGCAGAACTACCTTGTCTGAATGAAAAATCAGATAAGGAGAATCACAATGTAAGGCAGATAACTCAGAGACTCTTCGAGCCGAGGAAATAGCCATCAAAAACAAAACCTTCCAGGATAACAGCTTGATTTCAATGGAATGAAGGGGTTCAAATGGAACGCCTTGAAGAACATTAAGAACTAAGTTTAAGCTCCACGGCGGAGCAACAGTCTTAAACACAGGCTTAATCCTAGTTAAAGCCTGACAAAAAGCCTGAACGTCTGGAACTTCAGCCAGACGTTTGTGTAGAAGAATAGACAGAGCAGAAATCTGTCCCTTTAACGAACTAGCAGATAAGCCCTTTTCTAAACCCTCTTGTAGAAAGGACAATATCCTAGGAATCCTAACCTTACTCCATGAGTAACTCTTGGATTCGCACCAATATAAATATTTACGCCATATGTTATGGTAAATTTTTCTGGTAACAGGCTTCCTAGCCTGTATTAAGGTATCAATAACTGACTCCGAGAAGCCACGCTTTGATAGAATCAAGCGTTCAATCTCCATGCAGTCAGCCTCAGAGAAATTAGATTTGGATGTTTGAAAGGACCCTGAATTAGAAGGTCCTGTCTCAGAGGCAGAGACCACGGTGGACAGGACGACATGTCCACTAGGTCTGCATACCAGGTCCTGCGTGGCCACGCAGGCGCTATCAGAATCACCGAAGCTCTCTCCTGTTTGATCTTGGCAATCAAACGAGGAAGCATCGGGAATGGTGGAAACACATAAGCCATGTTGAAGACCCAAGGGGCTGTCAGAGCATCTATCAGCACCGCTCCCGGGTCCCTGGACCTGAATCCGTAACAAGGAAGCTTGGCGTTCTGGCGAGACGCCATGAGATCCAGATCTGGTTTGCCCCAACGAAGAATCAGTTGAGCAAGACCTCCGGATGAAGTTCCCACTCCCCCGGATGAAAAGTCTGGCGACTTAGAAAATCCGCCTCCCAGTTCTCTACGCCTGGGATGTAAATCGCTGACAGGTGGCAAGAGTGAGACTCTGCCCAGCGAATTATCTTTGAGACTTCCAACATCGCTAGGGAACTTCTGGTTCCCCCTTGATGGTTGATGTAAGCCACAGTCGTGATGTTGTCCGACTGAAATCTGATGAACCTCAGAGTTGCTAACTGAGGCCAAGCTAGGAGAGCATTGAATATTGCTCTTAATTCCAGAATATTTATTGGGAGGAGTTTCTCCTCCTGAGTCCATAATCCCTGAGCTTTCAGGGAGTTCCAGACTGCGCCCCAGCCTAGACGGCTGGCGTCTGTTGTTACAATCGTCCAATCTGGCCTGCGAAAGGTCATCCCCTTGGACAGATGTGGCCGAGAGAGCCACCATAGAAGAGAATCTCTGGTCTCTTGATCCAGACTTAGTAGGGGGGACAAATCTGAGTAATCCCCATTCCACTGACTTAGCATGCACAATTGCAGCGGTCTGAGATGCAGGCGCGCAAATGGTACTATGTCCATTGCCGCTACCATTAAGCCAATTACTTCCATGCACTGAGCTACTGATGGGTGTGGAATGGAATGAAGGACACGGCAAGCATTTAGAAGTTTTGATAACCTGGCCTCTGTCAGGTAAATTTTCATCTCTACAGAATCTATAAGAGTCCCTAGAAAGGGAACTCTTGTAAGTAGTAATAGAGAACTCTTTTCCACGTTCACCTTCCACCCATGCGACCTCAGAAATGCCAGAACTATCTCTGTATGAGACTTGGCAGTTTGAAAACTTGACGCTTGTATCAGAATGTCGTCTAGGTACGGAGTCACCGCTATGCCTCGCGGTCTTAGTACCGCCAGAAGTGAGCCCAGAACCTTTGTAAAGATTCTTGGAGCCGTAGCTAATCCGAAGGGAAGAGCTACAAACTGGTAATGCCTGTCTAGGAAAGCAAATCTTAGGTACCGATAATGATCCTTGTGAATCGGTATGTGAAGGTAGGCATCCTTTAAATCCACTGTGGTCATGTACTGACCCCCTTGGATCATGGGAAGGATGGTTCGAATAGTTTCCATTTTGAATGATGGAACTCTTAGAAATTTGTTTAGGATTTTTAAGTCCAAGATTGGTCTGAAGGTTCCCTCTTTCTTGGGAACCACAAATAGATTTGAATAGAATCCCTGCCCGTGTTCCGTCCGCGGAACTGGGTGGATCACCCCCATTAGTAAAAGGTCTTGTACACAGCGTAGAAACGCCTCTATCTTTATTTGGTTTGCTGATAACCTTGAAAGATGAAATCTCCCTCGTGGAGGAGAAGTTTTGAAGTCCAGGAGATATCCCTGAGATATGATCTCCAACGCCCAGGGATCCTGGACATCTCTTGCCCAAGCCTGGGCGAAGAGAGAAAGTCTGCCCCCCACTAGATCCGTTTCCGGATAGGGGGCCCTCTCTTCATGCTGTCTTGGGGGCAGCAGCAGGTTTCTTGGCCTGCTTGCCCTTGTTCCAGGACTGGTTAACTTTCCAGCCCTGCCTGTAACGAGCAACAGCTCCTTCCTGTTTTGGAGCGGAGGAAGTTGATGCTGCTCCAGCCTTGAAGTTACGAAAGGCACGAAAATTAGACTGTTTGGCCTTTGATTTGGCCCTGTCCTGAGGTAGAGCATGGCCCTTACCTCCCGTAATGTCAGCTATAATTTCTTTCAAGCCGGGCCCGAATAAGGTCTGCCCTTTGAAAGGAATATTAAGCAATTTAGATTTAGAAGTCACGTCAGCTGACCAGGATTTAAGCCATAGCGCTCTGCGCGCTTGGATGGCGAATCCGGAGTTCTTAGCCGTAAGTTTGGTTAAATGTTCGACGGCATCAGAAACAAATGCGTTAGCTAGCTTAAGTGCTTTAAGCTTGTTCATAATTTCATCCAATGGAGCTGTGCGAATGGCCTCTTCCAGAGACTCAAACCAGAATGCCGCCGCAGCAGTGACAGGCGCAATGCATGCAAGGGGCTGTAAGATAAAACCTTGTTGAACAAACATTTTCTTAAGGTAACCCTCTAATTTCTTATCCATTGGATCTGAAAAGGCACAACTATCCTCCACCGGGATAGTGGTACGCTTAGCTAAAGTAGAAACTGCTCCCTCCACCTTAGGGACCGTCTGCCATAAGTCTCGTGTGGTGGCGTCTATAGGAAACATTTTCCTAAATATGGGAGGAGGGGAAAAGGGCACACCAGGTCTATCCCACTCCTTGCTAATAATCTCTGTAAGCCTTTTAGGTATAGGAAACACGTCAGTACACACCGGTACCGCATAGTATCTATCCAACCTACATTTTCTATTGGGCTCCACATTGGCCTTTAAACATAGTGAACAAAGAGATTCATCTGTGTCAGACATGTTTAAACAGACTAGCAATGAGACTAGCAAGCTTGGAAATACTTTTCTAAATAAATTTACAAGCAATATAAAAAACGCTACTGTGCCTTTAAGAAGCACAAAAAGCTGTCACAGTTGAAATAACAATGAACCAAAATAGTTATAGCAACCAATTTTTCACAGTAAATGTATTAAGTTAGCAAAGGATTGCACCCACCAGCAAATGGATTATTAACCCCTTAATACCCAAAAACGGATTAACAATTTAACAATTAACGTTTTTCTCAGTCAAAACACACTGTCACAGGTCTGCTGTGACTGATTACCTCCCTCAAAATGAATTTTGAAGACCCCTGAGCTCTCTAGAGACGTTCTGGATCATGGAGGATGAAGTAGACAGATTGTGACTGAATTTTTACTGCGCAAAAAAGCGCTAAAATAGGCCCCTCCCACTCATATTACAACAGTGGGGAAGCTCAGAAAACTGTTTCTATGCAGAAAACAAAGATGGCCATGTGGTAAAAATCATGCCCCAATAAGTTTTATCACCAAGTACCTCACAAAAAACGATTAACATGCCAGTAAACGTTTTAAACATACATTTGAAAAGTTATGAATTGTTATTAATAAGCCTGCTACCAGTCGCTTTTACTGCAGTTAAGGCTCATACATTATTTCAGTATTAACAGTATTTTCAGAGTCAATTCCATTCCTTAGAAAAATACATTCAGTGTACACACACTCATCAGCCTAATACCAGTCGCTATCACTGCATTTAAGGCTGAACTTACTTTACATTGGTATCAGCAGTATTTTCTCAGTCAATTCCATTCCTCAGAAAAATAATTACTGCACATACCTCATTTGCAGGGGGGCCCTGCATGCTATTCCCCTTCTCTGAGGTTACCTCACTCCTCAGATGAGAACAGCCAGTGGATCTTAGTTACGTCTGCTAAGATCATAGAAAACGCAGGCAGATTCTTCTTCTAATGCTGCCTGAGAATAAACAGCACACTCCGGTGCCATTTAAAATAACAAACTTTTGATTGTAGAAATAAACTAAGTTAAAAAACACCACAGACCTCTCACAGCGACCTATCTTTAGTTAGGCTGCAAGAGAATGACTGGATATGACATGTGAGGGGAGGAGCTATATAGCAGCTCTGCTTGGGTGATCCTCTTGCAGCTTCCTGTTAGGAAGAGATATATTCCATAAGTAATGGATGACCCGTGGACTGACTACACTTAACAAGAGAAAGACCGTATGTCTTAATAAGTACAGGAAAAATATTTTCAAATGCAAGATGGAGGATTAGTAGGAAATAGCGTAAAATTCGTTACTTCTCTATATCAACTAATGTTCTGTATAACCCTACTTCGAAGTGTTAATATGAAAATATAATAAAGATTATTAAATATCTTCTTCACTTATGTCATAGGTGGAAAATTATATTGTAAATAAATTGTGTTTTTCAATATACTTGAATATTTTGATCACCGTGTAGATTAGTAAAATAGTAGCATTTTTCCAGCCTGTCCCAACATTAGAACGCTATGCACCAATAGTAGATAAGCTTTAAGTAGAAAACATAGCTTTGTCAAATATGTGCCAGTATTAAGAGGCATAATCTGCTAATAGATAACCTAATATAAGTAAGGATGAGCCTCTATTGAGTACATCTGATGAAGCCCCGATCTTGAACCTGAAGTGGGAGGGGCGAAACGCGTCATGAATACACACTGGTGACGTAGGAGCTTTGAATGGAGGATTCAAACTAATCACTGAAACTATCTCCAGTATCCCTTTATACGGTAACGCAAGTGAAGACGCCAACCCACACTCTTACACGGACTCCGGTGATACGGGTATGTTAATGTACCGCACCATTGTTAAATGGCAAATGCAAACGGACAAGAGGTGAGGTTAGGAGGGATATAAGTCTTGCTTATCGTATATGTTACAATTTTCAAGAGATCAAGTATCCGGCTAAAGTTGTTACCAATCAATTGTATCAGCCATCTGAAACATTGTATGCCAATTTACGCTGAGCGGAACCACACTGTGAACTATCATTAATACACAGATGAAATACAAGCGGCAATACATATACATTTTGGTGGACTGTAAAGTTTAAGCCTGTGCGTGTTATTTACACTTGTGTGCCAGGCGAAGTTTAAACATCAGTGCATCTGTTATCAATGAACTGCCATTAGGAGTTTGAATTATATCTGAACCAGAGCGTGCACATAGCACTAAGTGCCTGGGAATTTGGATATTTACAAAGAACTTTTATATATTTTATTCTCTCTCCGGGGCCCCGCCAGTATTAAAACTCAGCTGTAACCAGTTACATTTAGATAGTGGTACATAGCGTGCTTGCTAGCATTACTAAATTAGCCTGTATGGGCTTTTGTTTCTAATATAGAGGCAGCATACTATAGTATCTTGTTTCAAGGTTGTTTGTCTACCTCCCTTGCTTTTACTTTTTAATGGTTTTGTGGGTGTTGTTGGGATTTGGGTGGAGAATAGACATCCTGTGCTCGGGATGGAGTTCTGTGTAATGATTTTTTAGTAATAAAGCATTTAGAACACTGTGCGGCCTTGGTCCTTCTTTGATTGAAAATATTTTATTCAATCCTATCCTTTTAAACTATGGTTCATATTGTTCATTGGGACTGCCAGCACTTTTGCTCTTTGCAGTAGATCAACTGTGTAGCATCATATTTTATCTCTTTTTTTGAAATATGCTATATACCTCCAAACTGATAGATGAGGCCACTTTTGGACCTCAAATCTATATAAACATGTAATTGGAGGTAATTACTAACTAAGGAGACCACTTTTGGATCTCATCTGAATAACCTAATTTTCTGTCAATACAGTAACACAAATATATAAACAGATATAAACATAGAAACATAAAAAGAGCAACACCAAGGGAGCTTTCTACTATAGTCAAGTATAACATCTGGTTATTGCTAGTCTCTACATTGTTGAAGGGAGCCATCCTGTCAACCTTGCTAAACAGCCTCGTCATATTGGGTGCTATATAATGTAAAAGTGACTCCTAAAGAAAAAGTAATGTACCCCAAAGAGCATATAAAAAATGGCTACCAAACGATCAGGTACTTAAATATGCACAGTAGGGCTCCCCTCTGGGAACTGGCTATATTCTCTGCTAAAATGGCATATAATTAATAAAATGTGGAGTTGGCAATATATTTATTTTGTACCTGCACATTAGCCCCATGTTTTATATATATATATATATTAGCATTGTGATGCTGAATAGGGCCTATCATTTCTAGCAATCTAAATAAGGTACTATCCACCTATAATGTCAGCATATTTACAAATTTAGGTCATAGGTACTAGGAACTTAACCCTGATGGAATTAATTTGAAGGCCAACAAGTGCAATATGTATATAAATGCACATAAAGAGTTGACTTTACCACCTAGTAGGAATAGCATTTTTAAAACTACAATGAAGTAGCGGTTTATATGGGTGCACATATCTAAAGTCCCCACTGTTACAGTAATTTGTAAATGATATAGACAGTTTTCAGACTTGCAACTAAATCTTAGAAAATTTGTCCTCATGGCATCAGTAGTCCAACGGTCTGTCTCATTCCCCAAGGCCCTGAAAGCACCTGAACTAAGAAGCCACCTTTTCCATTACTTTCTGCAGTGGGTATACTCAGTAGTTAGGGCTAAGCAATGATTTAAAAAAAATAAAACAAGAAATAAAAATAATAATAACAATAACAATTGTACTTAGGTCAAGCGTGGTTGTGTTGGTTTGAGTAAAACAGTCCCAGTAATTAACCTACACAGTGTCAATCGGCTTATGATACGCCTAGTTATAGGCATAGATTCATACCAGTCCCAGTATGCACAGCTTACCCGATACCAAGCTTTACCAGAGTCAGATGATATGAAGTGGCGGAGTTGCAATAATAATGATAGTTCCTTTGGGCATTGGCAGAGCACTCAGACCTGCGGTCTTTGCTAGGGTGTGGTACTAGTGTCTTAACTTCTTCCCATATCGCAACCGATGAATGGGAATTCAGGGATCCTGCTTGCCAGCAGTTATGGTCTTAACTAGAGTTCTTTGATGTTTAGTGGAGTTACTCTGGTTCCACTGGGTGTTCCTTTGAGCAGGTAGAATGTTCTCGGTCCAAGTTTGTTCCTGCATTTGCGATGATTGTGCCGTAACTTCAGCGCTCCACGCTACAGGTTGTTCAGTTAGTAAATCCAGGGCTAGCTTGTCGGGTATACATATGGGACCATCTCCACCTCCCTCTGTCGCAACTTGCTCAATTTGGGTAGTTTGCTGGGGGGTAAGTATGGCACTGATCTTAGCCAGAACTCAGTCTTGGCGTGAGGGCACTGCTTGATATGAAAAGCGCTCACGTGTGCTATCCCCGCCGTTTATTTTACCATTTTTCACTGTGGTCATAGAATGCTTGATACCTCTTCGCACCATATCTGCCCGTAGATCCTCCCATGTAGTGGACCATATATGGAGCAAACTCGCAAAGTGCTCATCTAGTAAGCGGGTCACGGCATCAAGCGTCATAATAGCATTAGGCGCCATCTGATCAGGTTACTGAGTGAACGTGACAGAGCTGCGGTTCAAATATGCCTTGTGTACAGCTTGCCCGGTGTCATCCCAGTTAAGAATCTTTTGAAGCAGTGGTAAACTCCTGCCTTGTAACCCAGTTTACCGGGGGAGGTATAATGCGGCAGCCCTGGTCATGCAGACGGTCGGCCTTGCAAAAGGTAGCGACCACTTTGTGGCACAGCTGAAGAGCATAGGCGATCAGCAATCTCGATGTGGATTTGTACTTCCAATTACCACAGACTATTTCAGAGCATAAATTTGCTCTGTTTTAGACAAATATTGTGCAATTAAGGCTTTTAAAGATAATTAGAGCCAGGAGCTCCACAGAAATGCGCCCTGCCGCTTCAACTAATGGCTCCGCCCCCTCTATCTTTTGTTTTTAATAAAACTACAATTGATTTTAAATCCGTGGCCCACAACAATTTGTATTCTGAGTGAAGATTATACCACATATACATAGCTGGGAATACACTATCATTGGCGTCTCTTTTACCTTGGTATTGTGCTTCCATATGCTGCTTTGGGACTGGTTACATTGCTCCTGATTTTGGAACTTCTGCATCCCCCATTCCAGCAAGAGGATAGTATCTGGACAGCTATTAATAGTCCAGAGTGCTCTTGTGGCACTTCTCAAGTGCCTTGCTTCTAGTACGTACAACTGATTATGTGCGTGAAGCTTTAACATCACTACTATTTCTGAAAGACCCCACATCTATACAAGTTGAAAAAGCACATCTGGATGGAGAGACCACTCCCCGGATGTAGAGAATTATGGCTGAGATAATCTGCTTCCCAATTGTCTACACCTGGGATATGAAGCACAGAGATTTGATAAGAGTTGGATTCTGCCCAAGAAAATATCAGAGAAACTTCTTTCATTGCTAAAGGACTGCGAGTCCCCCCTTGATGATTGACATATGCCACTGTTGTGATATTGTCTGTTTGAAAACTAATGTAAAGTTCCCTCTTCCCTAGAGGCCAAGCCTAAAGAGCTCTGAAAATAGCACAGAGTTCTAAAATATTGATTGATAACCTTGCCTCTTGAGGATTCCAAACCCCTTGTGCTGTCACAGAACCCCAGACAGCTCCCAAATCTGTAAGACTTGCATGTGTTGTGATCACAGTCCAGGAAGGTGATGGTTTAACCACCAAGTCAGAGAGAGTTGAGTGTTGGGATTGAAGTATATCAACTGTGATATCTGAGTATAATCCCTGCACCACTGGTGCAACATGCAAAGCTGTAGAGGTCTCATATGAAAACGAGCAAAGGGGATTGTGTCCGATGCTGCAATCACGAGACCTAAAAATTCCATGCACATAGCCACTGAAGGGAATGATAGAGACTGAAGGGTTAGACAAGCTAAGACCAATTTCATTTGTCTCTTGTCCGTTAGAGAAAGTCATGGACACTGAATCTATCTGGAAACCTAAGAAGGTGAACTTTGTCTGAGGAATCAAGAAACTCTTTGGTAAATTGATCCTCCAACCATGTCTTTGAAGAAACAACATCAGTTGTTTCATGTGAGATTCTGCTAAATGAAAAGATTGAGCTAGTACCAAGATATCGTCCAAATAAGGAAACACAGCAATACCCTGCTCTCTGATTACAAATAGAAGGGCACCGAGAACCTTCAAGAAAATTCTTGGTGCTGTTGCTAGGCCAAATGGAAGAGCAACAAATTAGTAATGCTTGTCTAGAAAAGAGAATCTCAGAAAACGATAGTGGTCTGGATGAATCGTAATGTGAAGATAAGCGTCCTGTAAATCTTTTGCGGACATGAAATGACCTTGCTGAACAAAAGGCAGAATAGTCCTTAGTCACCATCTTTAAAGTTGGGACTCTCACAAATGATTTAAAGTTTTCAGATCCAGGATTGGTCTGAAAGAATCTTCCTTCTTTGGGACAATGAATAGATTTGAATAGAAACCCAATCCCTGTTCCTGCTGAGGAACTGGTACAATCAACCCTGAAAGCTCTAGGTTTGAAACACACTTCAGAAAAGCCTGAGCCATCACAGGGTTTGTTGGAACATGAGTAAGAATCTTCACATGGGAGGTCTTATTCTGAAACCTATTTGATACCCTTGAGAAACAATATTCTGAATCAACTGATTTTGGACAGAATCTGTCCAAATGTCTTGAAATAACTTTAGTCTGCTCCCCACCAGAAGAACTGGTTTGAGGGCCGCACCTTCATGCAGTCTTAGGGGCTGGATTTAGTTTATTATTAGGCTTGTATTTATTTCAATTAGGAGATGGTCTCCAATTAGAGCCAGAGGCCTTAGGGGAAGGAGAGGTTTTCTGTCCTCTATTCTGATGAAAGGAACTAAAACGATTGGGAGCTTTAAATTTACCCTTAGATTCCTTGTCTTGGGACAGAAAAATTCCCTTACCCCCAGTGATAGTGGAGATAATAGAATCCAATTGAGAACCAAACAAATTATTACCCTGAAAAGATAATAATCTAGATTTAGACACCATGTCAGCATTCCAAGATTTAAGCCATAAAGCTCTTCTAGTTAGAATAGCTAAAGACATAGATTTAACATTAATCTTAATGACATCACATATAGCATCACAAATGAAATGATTTGCATGTTGAAGTAAAAGAACAATGCTAGATAATTCAGGATATGATAACTGCTGCTAAACTGTCCAACCAAAAAAAGTTGAAGTAGCAGCAACATCAACCATATAAATAGCTGGTCTAAGAATATAGCCAGTATAAAATATGCTCTTCTAAGGTAAGATTAAAGCTTCCTATCTAAAGGATCTTTAAAAGAAGTACTATCTTCCATAGGAATAGTAGTATGTTTGGCAAGAGTGGAAATAGCCCAATCAACCTTAGGGACCTTTTCCCAAATCTCTAGACTAGCCACAGGTAAAGGATGCAACTTCTTAAACCTAGAAGAAGGGTTAAAAGAGGTACCAGGTTTAGACCATTCTTATGCAATCATATTGGAGGTAGCATCTGGAATAGGAAAAACCTCAGGAGTAACCTCAGAAGTCTTAAATACAGAATTTAAACGATTATTAGCTTTGCTATCAGGAGGACTAGACTCCTCAATACCCAAAGTAAACAATACTTCCTTTAATAAAGAAAGAATATGTTCAATGTTAAATAAAAAAGAAGATTTGTCAATTTCTGTCTTTGATGCAGGATCCTCTGAGTCAGAGGAACCCTCATCAGTAGAGGATATTTCAGTATGCTGTTGGTCAGTACAAAATTAATTAAATCTATGACAAGTTTGGAAAGATCTTCTACATTTATTTGAAGGCGGAATAGCAGTCATAGAGGCCTACTTATCAAGCCGTCAACCGCAAATACGCTGAAATTCCACAGCGTAATTGTGGAGAGCTTGATTCCCCTTAGTTATCAAAGCCTACAGACCAGCAAAAGTTGAAATCTGGAATGTAACATACAATCCACCGGTCTCAGTCCGACACAGATCGAAGCTTACGTCACTACAGATGTTCCGAATGCAAAATTGGCACTATCTGACTAGTTTTGCTAGTTAACAAATATCTAGCAGGTACGCTCACCACTATTCCGGCCCAGCGTACCTGGTTTTCAATCCGCCGCCCTAGAGGCGGCGGATGCTATAAGAATCAATGGGAGTCTGAAAGCTCATGTTCGCTGCTGCCCGATATCCCATTGATTCCTATGGGAGAATAAAAGTTACGTTTACACCTAACACCCTAACATAACCCTCGAGGCTAAACACCCCTAATCTGCCACCCCCTACACCACCACCTACATTATACTTATTAACCCCTAATATGCTGCCCCAACACCGCCGCAATCTACATAAATGTATTAACCCCTATCCCGCCGCTCCCGGAGCCCACCGCAACTAAATAAAGTTATTAACCCCTAAACCCCTGGCCTCCCACATCACTAGCACTTACTAAATCTATTAACCCCTAAACCGCCAGCCTCCCACATCACCATAAACTAAATTAAACTAATAACCCCTAAACCTAACAACCCGCTAACTTTATATTAAATATTAACTCATCCCTTTCTTATAATAAATTTAAACTTACCTTTAGATTTAAATTAAACTATATTAAACTAATAATAACCTACCCTAACTATTAAAATAAAATTACATTAAACTATATTAAACTAATAATTAACCTACCCTAACTATTAGACTAAAATTACATTAAACTATATTAAACTAATCAACCTCCAAAGATAGGTATATGATCTGTGATGGAAAGATATACAAGACACAAAGGTGCCTATATGGCCTAGTACTGTTTAGCCAAGGAAAATGCAGACATGTTATAATATGCACTCACATTTGTTGTAGCATCTCCATTGATGCTAATAGAGCAGGCTGGGAACAATTCAATCCCCCAACAGACTTGTTCAAGGGCAAACAGGAAACTCCAGGCCTCCAGGTGATTCAGGAGGCCAAAAAAGGATCCAAAATAATTCAGATAAAGGCAGCAAGTGTTTAAAAGTAATAAAATTACTTTATTAAAAGAAGTTAAAATCAACAAGCGAGGGTCTCTCCATATCTAACAATCAGAGGGAACCCAGAGTTCTCGGAGGGATATGATTCTTCAAGATTCGGAAAGTGGACTAATGCTGGGGTTAAGTATATGATTCAAATAGTTAACATAATGGAGAATAGAGTTAAGACTTTCAATGAGTGTAAATTAGAGTTCGGTATCACTAACTCCCAATACTTCGCCTTTCTGCAACTTCGGCATTATGCTGAACAAATTCTGAAGACGCCAGGTTTGGAGTGGAAAAATAAAGCCTTAAAACAAATCCTTTGTTTATTTAGTATAGGGAAACTATCGATCTCATCCATATATGGGGCTTTATTAGTTAATCAAGATATGAGTAATATTAGATATTTAACCTTAAGATGGAGGGAGTGCTCGGCTATTTCCATAGAGCCAGAGCTTCTGATTAATTTGGTTAAAAGAGTAGCAAAGGCTACGACAGGGGAATATTTTAGAGAACAACAAATTAAAATCTTATATCAGGTATATGTTACCCCGAAGTCTCTCTCATCGTGGGTAAAAGGAAGAGATAGCTTGTGTTGTATTAGATGTAAACTAGGCCTAGCTGATATATATCATATGTTTTGGTTCTGCCCGGTGATTCAGAGATTTTGGGGTAAAATTTCATTTTGGTTAACAAAAATCTTTCAACAACATACCTATATCACATGCCAGAATGTTTTTTTTCTAACAACGCAAGAGGAAATTGGGTGGAACCCTTTACTAATAAATATGGCTATTCTTATAGGTAGGAAAATAATCTTGAAAAATTGGCGATCCCATAAGGAGCCCAAATTTGAAGAATTCAAGAAAGGTATACATTATCAGCTATTCCTAGAGCAGATTAAAATTCAAATGGAAATGGAGATAAATATAGAGGCCTTCTTTGTTAAATGGGAAACCTATATTAAGTTGCTGGATACCAATACCAGGAAGTTGGTTATCTCCCCCTTTAGAGACTCAGGCCTAGATTTGGAGTTTGGCGGTAGATGGGTTGTTAACGCTACGCGGGCTTTTTTCTGGCCGCACCATAAATTTAACTCTGGTATCGAGAGTCCAAAAAAATGCTGCGTTAGGCTCCAAAAAAGTAGCGTAGAGCATTTTTACCGCAAATGCAACTCTCGATACCAGAGTTGCTTACGGACGCGGCCAGCCTCAAAAACGTGCTCGTGCACGATTCCCCCATAGGAAACAATGGGGCTGTTTGAGCTGAAAAAAAACCTAACACCTGCAAAAAAGCCGCGTTCAGCTCCTAACGCAGCCCCATTGTTTCCTATGGGGAAACACTTCCTACGTCTGCACCTAACACTCTAACATGTACCCCGAGTCTAAACACCCCTACCCTTACACTTATTAACCCCTAATCTACCGCCCCCGCTATCGCTGACCCCTGCATTATATTATTAACCCCTAATCTTCCGCTCCGTAAACCGCCGCAACTTACATTATCCCTATGTACCCCTAATCTGCTGCCCCTAACACCGCCGACCCCTGTATAATATTTATTAACCCCTAATCTGCCCCCCTCAACGTCGCCGACACCTGCCTACACTTATTAACCCCTAATCTGCCGAGCGGACCTGAGCGCTACTATAATAAAGTTATTAACCCCTAATCCGCATCACTAACCCTATCATAAATAGTATTAACCCCTAATCTGCCCTCCCTAACATCGCCGACACCTAACTTCAATTATTAACCCCTAATCTGCCGACCGGAGCTCACCGCTATTCTAATAAATGGATTAACCCCTAAAGCTAAGTCTAACCCTAACACTAACACCCCCCTAAATTAAATATAATTTACATCTAACGAAATTAATTAACTCTTATTAAATAAATTATTCCTATTTAAAGCTAAATACTTACCTGTAAAATACATCCTAATATAGCTACAATATAAATTATAATTACATTGTAGCTATTTTAGGATTAATATTTATTTTACAGGCAACTTTGTAATTATTTTAACCAGGTACAATAGCTATTAAATAGTTAAGAACTATTTAATAGTTACCTAGTTAAAATAATAACAAAATTACCTGTAAAATAAATCCTAACCTAAGTTATAATTAAACCTAACACTATACTATCAATAAATTAATTAAATAAAATACCTACAATTACCTACAATAAAACCTAACACTACACTATCAATAAATTAATTAAATACAATACCTACAAATAAATACAATTAAATAAACTAACTAAAGTACAAAAAATAAAAAAGAACTAAGTTACAAAAAATAAAAAAATATTTACAAACATAAGAAAAATATTACAACAATTTTAAACTAATTACACCTACTCTAAGCCCCCTAATAAAATAACAAAGACCCCCAAAATAAAAAAATGCCCTACCCTATTCTAAATTAATAGAGTTAAAAGCTCTTTTACCTTACCAGCCCTGAACAGGGCCCTTTGCGGGGCATGCCCCAAGAAAATCAGCTCTTTTGCCTGTAAAAAAAAACATACAATACCCCCCCCCCAACATTACAACCCACCACCCACATACCCCTAATCTAACCCAAACCCCCCTTAAATAAACCTAACACTAAGCCCCTGAAGATCTTCCTACCTTGTCTTCACCTCAACAGGTATCACTGATCCGTCCTGGCATCCGGTGCTGAAGAGGTCCAGAAGAGGCTCCAAAGTCTTCCTCCTATACGGCAAGAAGAGGACATCCGGACCGGCAAACATCTTCATCCAAGCGGCATCTTCGATCTTCTTCCATCCGGTGCGGAGCGGGTCCATGTTGAAGCAGCCGACGCGGATCCATCCTCTTCTTTCTGCGTCTCCCGACGAATGACGGTTCCTTTAAGGGACGTCATCCAAGATGGCGTCCCTCGAATTCCGATTGGCTGATAGGATTCTATCAGCCAATCGGAATTAAGGTAGGAATATTCTGATTGGCTGATGGAATCAGCCAATCAGAATCAAGTTCAATCCGATTGGCTGATCCAATCAGCCAATCAAATTGAGCTCGCATTCTATTGGCTGATCGGAACAGCCAATAGAATGCGAGCTCAATCTGATTGGCTGATTGGATCAGCCAATCGGATTGAACTTGATTCTGATTGGCTGATTCCATCAGCCAATCAGAATATTCCTACCTTAATTCCGATTGGCTGATAGAATCCTATCAGCCAATCGGAATTCGAGGGACGCCATCTTGGATGACGTCCCTTAAAGGAACCGTCATTCGTCGGGAGACGCAGAAAGAAGAGGATGGATCCGCGTCGGCTGCTTCAACATGGACCCGCTCCACACCGGATGGAAGAAGATCGAAGATGCCGCTTGGATGAAGATGTTTGCCGGTCCGGATGTCCTCTTCTTGCCGGATAGGAGGAAGACTTTGGAGCCTCTTCTGGACCTCTTCAGCACCGGATGCCAGGACGGATCGGTGATACCTGTTGAGGTGAAGACAAGGTAGGAAGATCTTCAGGGGCTTAGTGTTAGGTTTATTTAAGGGGGGTTTGGGTTAGATTAGGGGTATGTGGGTGGTGGGTTGTAATGTTGGGGGGGGTATTGTATGTTTTTTTTTACAGGCAAAAGAGCTGATTTTCTTGGGGCATGCCCCGCAAAGGGCCCTGTTCAGGGCTGGTAAGGTAAAAGAGCTTTTAACTCTATTAATTTAGAATAGGGTAGGGCATTTTTTTATTTTGGGGGTCTTTGTTATTTTATTAGGGGGCTTAGAGTAGGTGTAATTAGTTTAAAATTGTTGTAATATTTTTCTTATGTTTGTAAATATTTTTTTATTTTTTGTAACTTAGTTCTTTTTTATTTTTTGTACTTTAGTTAGTTTATGTAATTGTAGTTATTTGTAGGAATTGTATTTAATTTATTTATTGATAGTGTAGTGTTAGGTTTTATTGTAGGTAATTGTAGGTATTTTATTTAATTAATTTATTGATAGGGTAGTGTTAGGTTTAATTATAACTTAGGTTAGGATTTATTTTACAGGTAATTTTGTTATTATTTTAACTAGGTAACTATTAAATAGTTCTTAACTATTTAATAGCTATTGTACCTGGTTAAAATAAATACAAAGTTGCCTGTAAAATAAATATTAATCCTAAAATAGCTACAATGTAATTATAATTTATATTGTAGCTATATTAGGATGTATTTTACAGGTAAGTATTTAGCTTTAAATAGGAATAATTTATTTAATAAGAGTTAATTAATTTCGTTAGATGTAAATTATATTTAAGTTAGTGGGGTGTTAGTGTTAGGGTTAGACTTAGCTTTAGGGGTTAATCCATTTATTATAGTAGCGGTGAGCTCCGGTCGTCAGATTAGGGGTTAATAATTGAAGTTAGGTGTCGGCGATGTTAGGGAGGGCAGATTAGGGGTTAATACGATTTATGATAGGGTTAGTGATGCGGATTAGGGGTTAATAACTTTATTATAGTAGCGCTCAGGTCCGCTCGGCAGATTAGGGGTTAATAAGTGTAGGCAGGTGTCGGCGACGTTGAGGGGGGCAGATTAGGGGTTAATAAATATAATATAGGGGTCGGCGGTGTTAGGGGCAGCAGATTAGGGGTACATAGCTATAATGTAGTTGGCGGCGCTTTGCGGTCGGCAGATTAGGGGTTAATTATTGTAAGTAGCTGGCGGCGACGTTGTGGGGGGCAGGTTAGGGGTTAATAAATATAATACAGGGGTTGGCGGTGTTAGGGGCAGCAGATTAGGGGTACATAAGGATAACGTAGGTGGCGGTCGGCAGATTAGGGGTTAAAAAAATTTAATCGAGTTGCGGCGATGTGGGGGGACCTCAGTTTAGGGGTACATAGGTAGTTTATGGGTGTTAGAGTACTTTAGGGTACAGTAGTTAAGAGCTTTATGAACCGGCGTTAGCCCAGAAAGCTCTTAACTCCTGCTTTTTTTCTGCGGCTGGAGTTTTGTCGTTAGAGCTCTAACGCTCACTTCAGAAACGACTCTAAATACCGGCGTTAGGAAGATCCCATTGAAAAGATAGGATACGCAATTGACGTAAGGGGATCTGCGGTATGGAAAAGTCGCGGCTGAAAAGTGAGCGTTAGACCCTTTTTTCAGTGACTCCAAATACCGGCGGTAGCCTAAAACCAGCGTTAGGAGCCTCTAACGCTGGTTTTCACGGCTACCGCCAAACTCTAAATCTAGGCCTCAGTGTTTATATTGGAGTCTAACCTAAGGGGAGAATGGATATGCCCCTAGGCCGGCTGTTGGGGGGGAAGGGGCAGGGAGAGAGATTTGTATTGTGTTTCTTTTTTTTGTTTTGTTTTGTTTTGTTTTGTAGGGTCACGGTTGTGTCATTTGTTATTGTCATTCTGTGTGGGATTTGTATGTTTGTGGTTTAAAACTGTTTGAAAATCCAGTATTGTGCACAATTACGAAGCTTCTTTTTTTTAAGAAATAAGTATGGAGCCACATAGGTTGAATCGGTAATTGTATTAGAGTCTGATGATCTGGCCCTGTGTGGCGCAAAGGATAAAGCGTGTGTGCTTTTTTTGTTGGTTTTTGTTTTCTTTTTTGTAACATTGTACATTACTGGCGAGAAAATAAAGAAATAAAAAAATAAAATAAAATCAACAAGCGACGCGTTTCTCAGCCAGTGGCTGTTTCATCGGGCTTATTGATGATATCTTCATCCATCCGGCGCAGAGCGGCTCCATCTTCAAGACATCCGACGCGGAGCATCCTCTTCGTTCAACGTCTTTTTGAACAATGAATGTTCCTTTAAATGATATCATCCAAGATGGCGTCCCTTAGATTCCGATTGGCTGATAGAATTCTATCAGCCAATCAGAATTAAGGTTAAAAAAATCCTATTGGCTTTTGCAATCAGCCAATAGGATTGAGCTTTCATCCTATTGGCTGATCCAATCAGCCAATAGAATGCAAGCTCAATCCTATTGGCTGATTGCAACAGCCAATAGGATTTTTTCAACCTTAATTCCGATTGGCTGATATAATTCTATCAGCCAATCAGAATCTAAGGGACGCCATCTTGGAAGACGTAATTTAAAGGAACATTCATTGTTCAAGAAGACGTCGAACGAAGAGGATGCTCCATGTCGGATGACTTGAAGATGGAGCCGCTCTGCGCTAGATGGATAAAGATAGAAGATGCCATCTGGGTGAAGACTTCTGTGGGCTTGGATAAAGACTTCTGCCGGATTCGATGAGGACTTCTCCCGGCTTCTTTGAGGATGGATGTTGAATCTTCAAAACTGTAAGTGGATCTTCAGGGGTTAGTGTTAAGTTGTTTTTAAGGGTTTATTGGTGGGTTTTTGTTTTAGATTAGGGTTTGGGCAGCAATAGAGCCAAATGCCCTTTTAAGGGCAATGCCCATACAAATGCCCTTTTCAGGGCAATGGGTAGCTTAGGTTTTTTTAGTTAGGTTTTTATTTGGGGGGGGGGTTGGTTATGTGGGTGGTGGGTTTTACTGTTGGGTGGGGTATTTGTATTTTTTATTTACAGGTAAAAGAGCTGATTTCTTTGGAGCAATGCCCCGCTAAAGGCCCTTTTAAGTGCTATTGGTATTATATTGTAGGTTAGGGTTTTTTTTATTTTCATAGGGCTCTTAGATTAGTTGTAATTAGTTTAAATCTTCGATAATTTATTTTTTATTTTGTGTAACTTAGTGTTTATTTTTTTATAACTTAGTTGTTAGTTTTTTGTAACTTTGTTATTTTTTATTGTAGATTTAAATTATTTGAGTAGGGTTAGGTGTTTAAATATATAATATATTTAATTTAATTTGTAGTTTAATGTAGTTTTAGTATAACAGTTAGGGTAGATTAATTATTAGTTTAATATAATTGAATGTAATTTTAGTATAATAGTTAGGGTAGATTAATTATTAGTTTAATATAGTTTAATGTAATTTTAGTATAACAGGGTAGATTAATTATTAGTTTAATATAGTTTAATTTAAATCAAAGGTAAGTTTAAATTTATTATAAGATAGGGATGAGTTAATATTTAATATAAAGTTAGCGGGTTGTTAGGTTTAGGGGTTAATAGTTTCATTTAGTTTATGGCGATGTGGGGAGGCTGGCGGTTTAGGGGTTAATAGGTTTAGTAAGTGTTAAATATGTGGGAGGCCAGAGGTTTAGGGGTTAATACCTTTAGTTAGTTGCGGCGGTGTCCGGGAGCGGCGGGACAGGGGTTAAACAGTTTAGTATAGTGGCGGTGCTAAGTGACAGTATACAAATAAAGCTGTGAAAAAGCCGAATAGCAGCGAGATCGATGACAGTTAGTTAACAACAGTCCGCTGCTCATCGCCCCGTACTTGGTGCGCGGCTTTTTCACAGCTTTTTATATAAATATGGAGAGCGTATTCAGGTCCGCAGCCGCGATGTTAGGCGATGTCAGGCAAGCGTATTGGTGCCGTCAAATGCAAGTAAGTTAATGGCTTGATAAGTAGGCCTCATAGCCTTCTCTATGGCTGCAACCATACAATTTTCCATATCTGCAGGAATATCAGGTACATTAGACTGAGAAAAAATAACAGTAGATGTATTTGTACTCACTCCTAACAAATGCCACATAATTGAGCTGAAGAAATAAAATCAGCTTGTTTACAACAAACACACTTAGCTTTGGTAAAATTGTGTTCAGGTAGCTTAGTTCCTACAGTAACATCAGAGGCAGGATCAGTTTGAGACATCTTGCAAAATGTAACAAAAAATAAAAAATAACATTTAAACAAAATATCCAATTTCCTCAATATATCAGTTTTAGAAATGGGAAATAATGCTTATGATAAAAGTCTTATACAAAAAGTAAAATCAAAAGCAAGCATCATAGCTCTCTAATATAATGAGAGCAGCGAGCATTAGAAGGAGAGTCTTAATATAACAAATGTTGGTGCCAAGAATGACGCACTGAAAAGACGCAACCCATGTCAAAACAGGTGTGACTTTGTGGCAAAAATGACGCAACTCGCGTCACAACAGTCGTGACCCTGCGCCAAAAACGGCGCAATGAAATGACGCAACTCGCATAACAGCAGGCGCGATTTCGTACCAAAAATAATCATGCCAAAAATGACGCAACAAAATGATGTAATTTGCGTCATCGCGAGCCTAATTTGTCTGCGAAAATTTAAAAAAATAGACTCCATGTTAACCACTTACCGGAACCCCAGGTAAGAAAATAATACCTAAATTCTCCCATAAACATAATTTCCATTCTGAAACTGTGTGACTGCAAAGGGAAATATTAACAGACCTGACTCATGGCTAATATATGCAATATGCATTAAGAAATTTATAATATAAAGTGCCTTCCATAGCTGAGAGTGTCTTAAAAATTATATATACTTACCAGAAGACACCCATCCACATATAGCACACAACCAAACCAGTACTGAAACATATAAGCAGAGGTAATGGTAGAGGAGTATGTCGTTGATCTGTAAAGGGAGGCAGCAGATGAATCCCTGCGACTGAATTTACAGAGAGCACTAGAATAGATTTCCCATAGGCGAAAACATGGTATCATCATGCAATATTCCCTTCACATCCCTCAGACAAACACTGTACCTTAGAGAGGAACTGGGCTTCAATATGCTTAGAATCGCCTTTCACAGAAGAAATCAAGCACATCATGTTTTACCACCTCCTAAGGAGGCAAAGTTTGTAAAACTGAGGTATGAGTGAGGTGGGAGGTGTATTTATAGGCATTCGAGGTTTGGGAAACTTTGCCCTATCCTGGTAGAAATGTATATCCCATACGTCACTAGCTCATGGACTCTTGCCGCCTATATGAAAGAAATATTTCTAACAGGAGCAAAGAGGTTAAAAAAAGCATGAGTTCTGCTGTGAGCTGGGAGCCTTTATGTCCTGTCCTGCACAACAGAACACATTATTTACAATCCCCTTTAACATTGTTCACTCCTACATTCTCCTGACTATAATAGAGCATGCCATCTGTGTAATTTTATTAACTGAGTCACAAACTTTACTCACAAATTACTCACTGCATCTTGATTTTAACACTGGTGTGATTGGCATATACTCTGCTTCTCTCTGGAAGCATCAGGCTGTCAGCACCAGGGTCAGTGTCATAACTCTAAGTTTCAGAGCACTGCCTGTCCCTGTGACATTGGCTGAGCCACTGACCCTGGGAAACCTCTGCCCCTGCTCCTGATCTTGTGCTAATAATAAATATTTAATATCAGCCCTCAGACTGAAAATGATCAGACAGTTGAGGGGTATGCGTTATCACGCATATGTGGGAGGAGGAGCCTTGTCAGCGCGACGGTGAAGACTGGTTCTTCTCACTCGCACATCAAAAGCTGTGCGATTAAGAAGGTATAGGGCTGGGTAGGCAGTGGTGCTGCAGGCACTTAGAAATTAGTGCAAAGCGCTTGAAGCCTATACTTCTATCAATCGCACGTGCAGTGTGATAGATAGAAGTAAAAATTGCATTATTTTTTTTTGTTCAAAACTGGACTGGAACCTTTTTGGCTGAATAAATATAATTTCAGCAATATGGAGGGTATTGGAAAAAATATATTTATTCAGCCAAAAAGGTTTTTTTTCTTCTTTTTTTCTCCTCGGGTTCACGTGCGCCTGTGCTCATATGGATGAGCCCCCACTGAGAGGAGGAAAGGGATTTTAGAGTACTTATAGATAATAAGCTAAAAATGGCTGCACAATGCAGGGCAGCAGCTTCTATGACTAATAAGATACTAGCATGTATTAAAAGAGGTATTGATGCAAGGGAGGACAGCATAATTATGTCACTAAATAAATCCCTGGTAAGACCTCACCTTGAGTATAGAGTACAGCTCTGGGGACCAATCTCAAAAAAATACATTGCAAACTCATAAAAAGTTGAGAGAAGGGCCACAAAAGTAATAGTAAAATGAAGAATTCAAGCTATGAGGAAAGGTTAGCCAAACGGGGTCTGTTTTCTCTAGAAAAAAGGTGCCTGAGAGGTGACATGATTACTTGATATAAAAATATTCAAGACCAATATACAGATATGGCAGAAGCTCTGTTTATTCCAAGAAAATTGTTTGTTACAAGAGGTCACAATTTAAGGCTGGAGGAAAGAAGAATTAATCTCCAGAAACGTACCCATTTTTTCAGTGTAAGAGCAATCAAATTGTGCAAATCATTATCTAAGGAGGTAGTAAATGCCAATACCTTAGATACATTTAAAAATGGCTTATATATATTTCTGTCTAGAAACAGAATTTAGGGATATGATTGGTGGTGTTAAATGGGTCACCTTTTTAATGGGATTAAATTAAGATCAACTGGAGCTTTAATTTTAAGTATATTAAGATTTGTATAGGTTGAACTTGAAAAACTTGAAGTATTTTTTTTTCAACCTTATCTACTATGTAACTATGTAACTATGTGATATCAATGTTTACAAAACAAAGCAAAACTTTCTTGAAAGTGTGCATCTTCTGTTCAACAGTGACTTTTTGAGAGGATATGTATATATCAACACATATCTTCATGCTCAGATGACTTTCAGTCTTGTGGTTTATGCTGGCAATACCAACCAGTGGCATTGTAGGCCCATGATTCTACATGTTATACTTATTTTCTCTTCTCTGTTTTGTGCACAACAACAACCTTGGTTCGTTTGCATCTTTCATTAAAAAATAAACTTTATAAATCTGTGTTTTTGGTTTATTGATTGACATTTTATAATCCTTCAGAGAATATAGGGTTAATTGAGTTTAATGCTTTAATGATTTTGCAGAAATGTAGTGGATTATGCGAAAATACGAATATGCGAATAATGATAAACTTTTTAATATTTATTACAGTAGACATATACCAGCATGACTGATGACTTGCTTAACAAAATAAACACATACAGGTTATTTGAAGAGAGCACTAAATAAATAGTTATATAAACTAGCTTTTTGCTCTAATGAAAATATAAAAATAAGATACCTAAAAAGATATTGATCTGTAGACAGAACGTTTTTCAATTCCACTAGTGGATCTGGCACTGAAAATGTTTTTAGCCTCCTAAGAAGAACTTGTAAACTGGGTAAATTTTGACCAAATTTCACAAGGTTGTCAACAAATACAACTTCATCTGGGAGAAGGTAATCTGAAATAAATAAAAATGTATACACAATGTAAATATGGTAAAACATTGTATTTGCTTTGTTCAACATTATTTTGATAGTTAAAGTTAGTAGTTACGGTAGTGCTACCCTAGATGCATAGTCCAAGTTCACATTGGTGGTAATTATAATTTTGGCTCATAGAGAGCCATTAAAAAAAGCTGTTGAATCATGTGAAGATATACAGGGATGATTGTATCTTTTTCAACCCCTCCTCTGAAATGAGGAGTGCACATCCCTCTAGAATGCAGGTAACTGTTGTAAACCTACAGCACCTTTGTCCTTGAAAATTTGAACTAGAGAAACAAATTAATAGCTCTTCTTTTGAATTAGGGTTTACATGTACGTTTAGGGTGCATGTGATCACTATGAGAATGTTATGATCTTCTTTACATCCATATGTTGCCCCCCTTATACAGAAACATTCAATTCGTCTTTTAATTTTAGGTGTTGCATGTCCCTCTAGAAAATCATCCCTCCAGGTAATCATGATAAAAATAAACAAATTAGATGTTCTATGATGGGCTATTATATAATACTTCTTTATGAAAGAAGTATATGAAACTATTTGAAAGCATGAGCAAACTGTATGCAGAGCATGGGTCTAAACGTGACATAAAATCAAATATTAAAATAAAAATTCTCAACACACATACATATGTATATGAACTTATGTGTATGTAAATGTGTGCCCTGGCCACTATATACAACCTGTACAATAGTGATGAGTAGAGCTTTAACAAATCAATACCATGTATGTTAATACACCACTAACATACTTCTTATGGCTATTTCAGAGTGTTTTGCACATAAAGATAATGCAAAATAATAAACTATTTCCAAATTAGCGGTGAAATAGTTGCAAAGATTTCCAAAATGACCTTTCGACGACTTATCAAGTGTCTCGAGATGTCAAATTTGAAAAGTCAAAAGTTGCCTTGAAAAGGATGTTAAAAAGTTCCTAAAAAATGGATTGTGATTGCAAAAACTATTTGACCCAATAAGAAGAACGGTCCTTACACAAGGCTCCTAAAACAAATTTGCGAGTCAGGAAAGAGCCAAAAATGTGCTATTGTGATCACGTCAAATTGAAAAGTGGACTTTTTAGCCAGAAAAGGAGCTAAAATGCTCTAAGCTAAAACATTGTGATCAAGGCCATTATTGGAGAAAAACTTGCATAAGAAGTATTTTTCTGCTTTGAAAAGTTGATAAAGATTGAAGCAATTTAACATGAATAGTAAATACATTTAAAGGGACATAATACTTATATGCTAAATCACTTGAAAGTGATGCAGCATAACTGTAAAAATCTGACAGGAAAAATATCCCCTGAGCATATACAGTATATGTAAAAAAGGAAGATATTTTACCTCACAACTTCCTCAGCTCACCAGAGTAAGTATTCTGTAAAAAGTTATCTTTCAATAACTGCCCAGCTGCAGGTTTTAAAAAAGAAAGAAAGAAATGAACAGCAGCCAATCGGCATCAGCAGTGCTGAGGTCATTAATTCTTTTACTGTGATCTCATGAGATTTTACTTAACTCTCATAAGATTTCATAGTAGACTTCCTTAAACTGAATAGGGAAATAAAATGAGTGTGCATGAAGCTCACTCCCTTGTTTGCCCCGGGACAGACATACTGATTTGCTGCTTAAAACCCTTTTCAATACTTAGGACATTTTGTGGTAAAATATCTTTCTTTTTTACATAGAGATGTACAGGTGATATTTTCTAGTCAGCTTTTTACAGCTATGCTGCAGCACTTTCAAGTGTTTAAACATTAGGGTATCATGGCCCTTTAAGTATTAACAATTAAGTGAACAGAGTGAAATAAAATTTATGACACAAAATGTATAATACTAAAAATAAAAAATGCACGTTTATAGTAAAACAATTTTAAATATTTTGAGCTTGATTGCAAGTGGCACGCAATCAAAGAGGTTTTTCGTGATCATTTGCGCACAGGTTAAATTTGCTCTCATATTACAAGTTGAGCACTATCGAGTAAGCACAATCACAAATATACACTAAAATCATAATCTCAGAGCTGTGGTTAACTGTTACGTGAGATAAAAAATTGTCACAAAACACATCAAAAATACATTACAAAGTAGAGTTACACTCAAAATAAAACTATTTAATAAAAATATATATTAAAAAAAATGACACGCAAAAGTTATAAAGGCTCAAAGATATGAGATCTCCAGTGAACAAAAAAAAAGGCAAGCAAAGGACTTTGACACTGAGATACATACATATACATGTCTAAAGATGGATATGTATGTATATGTGTGTATATACAGTATATATACATACATGTATATATGTCTACATATGTGTAAATATGTATATATGTATTTACAGACATATATACACATATAAAACATAAATACATAAAGTATGTATACATATGTAGACATACTGTATATATAAGTGCACTGGAGCCCTTTTGCCGTTAGGTAGATGAAAATATGTAAAAGCATATTTATGCAATATTCATATTTTCATGTCGGGTTTGCGCATATTAGAATATGCGATCGGGCTTGCGCATATTGGAATATGCGATCGGGCTTGGGCATTTTAGAATATGCAATCAGGCTTGCACATATGAAAATATGCTATACTGTTTGCGCTCGAGTCGTGTTTTTTTCTCCATTGACTTCTATGGGGTAATAGGTTATTGTTTGTGCAACAATCAAGTTGAGCTAGATGTAAGCTGTTTACGCTCGTCGGGTTAGCGTGAGAGCAATAACTTTTAACTTTCAACTCATAATACCAGCGCAACCTGACGAGCGCAAAAAAAGTTTACTTCTAGCGCAATTAGCGATCTAGCAGAACAGTAAAATACTGCTCCACTTGTAATCTTGCCCTTTATAAGCATGTATTAATTATTAAGACAAACGTTTAATTTCAATTAAACATAGTTTGTATCTAAAGAAACTATAATTTAATTTAACGTCTCATAAGCTACATTTGCAATGTATGATTTTCCTTATCCAAAAATATTCAATGCTAGTAAAAGTATAATTTCAAACTTTACAACCAATGGTCTAGATTCAAAAATACCTGTTAGATTAATATCTCATGGAATAAACTTGCAACATTGCAACTCAAAAACTACAGAATTCATAAAAATTTCAAATTCATTTAATTACAAAAACCTTTATATAAAAAAACTTTTTTTGGTTGCTTTTCTATTTTATTTTTTTAGACCTTTGCACTACCTTTACCCTTCATATAGTTTAAAATGATACAATCTCACAACAACAGTATTCTAGTTAAACAAAAAAACTTATTTTTCACATGATTTTTGCTGTTTAATTCAACACAATTTACCTTTGGGAAAAAAAAATGTTTGCCCATTTTCAGCCCTTAATCCAATCCATTTAAAGGGACAGTCTAGTACAAAACAAACTTTCATTGTTCATATAGGGCATGAAATTTTAAACAATTTTCAAATTTACATCTATCACCAATTTTGCTTTGTTCTCTTGGTAATCTTAGTTGAAAGCTAAACCTAGGAGGTTTATTTCTAAGCCCTTGAAGGCAGCCTCTCATCTAAGGGCATTTTTTCCACCACTAGAGGGTGTTAGTTCATGTGTTTCATATAGAATAACACTGTGCTCATGCACGTAAAGTTCCTAGAAGCCAGCACTGATAGGCTAAAATGCAGGTCTGTCAAAAGAACTGAAATAAAGGGGCAGTTTGCAGAGGCTTAGATACAAGATAATCACAGAGGTAAAAAGTATATTAATATAACTGTGTTGGTTATGCAAAACTAGGGAATGGGTAATAAAGGGATTATCTATCTTTTAAAACAATAAATATTCTAGTGTAGACTGTCCCTTTAAGTTTGCCACATGAAAACTTTGCATTCAACTTAGATGGTTTTCGGCTTCCTATTATATAGCATTTCAATCTATTCAAAGTGCAATTTTTGCAATGAGATCAGATTTCTTTAGGTTTGGATGAAGTTAAGGCAGGTATTGCACTAAAAAGGAACAGAGGCCTGGAGAACTTTCCTGCCAAAACAGCCTCAGAAGAGGTAAACTTAAAAATGGCAGAACTTAGTAAAAGTATGTAAAGAAAGCCAAGTGGCTACTTTACAAATTTGTTAAATGGAAGCTTTATTCCTGGAAGCCCAAGTGGTGGTAGAGTGAGCAGTAATTTGCTCTGTGGGAAACCTCCTTGCCAGCAAGTAAGCCTTGGGAATGAAAGGTTAAGCTATTATAGAACAGCGTATTATAGAATTTAACTCTTGGTTAGAGAGGTGGTGTAGGGAGAGAAGATATGGTTTTGTTAGCCATCAAAACCCTGGTTGGCTTGATAGCAGCTTGTATAAGAAGGATGGTTTGCATCTGGATATTAAAGGGACAGGAGTATTGAGTAAAGAATTTAAAGACTTTATTAGTAGCAATTTAAACTATTGAAGGGGGACAGAGTTAATATACCAATCTACCAATCTGTCCCCCAGAGCATGCCAAGACAGTCAACCACATTTTAGATTCTTGTTTATTTAAGAAAAAAAACATTGCTTTTAGGAATAAGACTTTGAATAATGTAGGCAGGTGTTGTATTGACCATGCAAAAGGATTTGAGAATTCTAGAAACATTATACGTGCAACGTGCACACATGCTCGCAGTTTAGTAAGTAAATTACCTGCACTTACTGCAATAATGATTCAAGATAAATTGGATTTAGTAGCTATAACAGAGACATGGTACAATGACTCTCACAACTGGGAAACAGTCATACCTGGTTACATCTTGTTTAAAAAAAATAGAGTAGGAAAAAAGGGGGCGGAGTTGCTCTGTATGTGAAAGACAATATTAAAGTAACTGAAATTGTAGAAAAAAATGACAATGTAGAAAGTGTTTGGGTAACTGTAGAAACTGAAGGGAAACAGGTGTTTAGAATAGGAGTAGTATATAGACCACCATTACAGGATGAAGCCTCAGACAATTTATTAATTGATGAAATAGCCAAAATTACAATGAAGGGCAATGTTACTGTAGTGGGGGACTTTAATATGCCTGATGTAGACTGGGAAGTACCTGTTGCCAAATCAACTAGAAGTAAATATATCCTGGAATCTTTACAAGGGGAATCTCTTGAGCAACTAGTAAAAGAACCAACACGGAAAGGAACTATATTAGATTTAGTACTTACAAATAGTGATATAGTATCTGAGGTGTCTGTGGGTGAGAACCTAGGCTTTAGTGATCATCAGTCTGTATGGTTTAATATTCAGGCAAAGGTACTGAGCAACCATAGTAAAACAAAAGTCTTATGCCTAGATTTAGAGTTCTGCGTTAGCCGTCAAAAGCAGCGAAAGGGTCTAACGCTCACTTTCAAGCCGCAACTTTTCCATACCGCAGATCCCCTTACGCCAGGCATGTCCAAAGTCCGGCCCGCGGGCCAATTGCGGCATGCGTTCCGGACTGATAAGGCCCCACAGATAAGTTGCCCAAATATAGATCTTATGGCCCCCCTAGTGAGTCCCCGAGTGCCGCTCAGGACTCCTGGGATCTCTTGCCACGGGACTTGATGTCATCAGCCGGCACAGGGAGAAGGAAAGCACAAATCTTGTGAGATCTCGGACATCGCAAGATTTGAGCTTTCCTTCTCCCTGCGCCTCCACGCACAGCCACAAGGGCGACCATTAAGGGCTATTGAAGAAGAAAAAAACTTTAATTTTTCAGCGTTGCAGGAAATAATGAACAGGATAATATCAGTGCGCAAACGAGCAGGTATGCAGCAGACATCACATCTCTGGCTGGGGAGTTTAAATGGCGCTTTCAAGATTTTGCAGCTATTGAAAAGGAGATCAGCCTTTTCTCCTCTCCATTCTCTGTTGACCCCGACGATGCTCCAGATCAGCTGCAGCTTGAGCTCATTGAGCTACATTGTGACAGCGAGTTACGCATTCGTCACCAACAGCTCTCTCTTGTGAACGTTTACCGCCAACTGGATAAGAGCCGGTTTCAAGAGATTCACATTAGTGCAGGCAAGTTTTTTTTTCAATTGAGATGAATATATTGTAAAATCTCAGTTAATGTCAGTTGGTCTAAATCAGTTATAAATATATTTGAACACATGTATACTTAATGTTATGTTCCTGTTGACATTTTTTTTACTTAAAAGTTGACAGACAAACTTTATTACTTTGTGTAATGTACTTTACAAGGTTGCTGACATATTTCAGCTTCCTGTTTTTTTATATTAAAGGCAGAGTGAGTTAACACCCTGTTTATATTTGTCATCCAAGTCACAAAATGAAATGTATGCCGTTTTTAATAAACTTTGCATAAAATAGTTATTTTGCATTTAATTTAAATGGTTTAAAAGAATATCAGGCAAAATGGTCGGCCCTCGCACATGTTCACTTCATCAAATATGGCACTCTTCGAAAAAAGTTTGGACACCCCTGCCTTACGCCAATTGTGTATCCTATCTTTTCAATGGGATCTTCCTAACGCTGGTATTTAGAGTCTTGGCTGAAGTGAGCGGTAGACCCTCTACCGACAAGACTCCTAACGCCCATGGAAAGGCTGTAGTTAAGAGCTTTATGGGCTAACACCGGTATATAAAGCTCTTAACTACAGTGCTCTAAAATACACTAACACCCATAAACTACCTATGTACCCCTAAACCGAGGTCCCCCCACATCACCGCCACTATAATAAATATTTTTAACCCCTAATCTGCCGACCGCACATCGCCGCCACCTACATTATCCCTATGAACCCCTAATCTGCTGCCCCCAACATCGCCGACCCCTATATTATATTTATTACCCCCTAATCTGCCCCCCCCCCAATGTCGCCGATACCTTACCTACACTTATTAACCCCTAATCTGCCGACCGGACCTCGCCGCCACTATAATAAATGTATTAACCCCTAAACCGCCGCACTCCTGCCTCGCAAACACTATAATAAATAGTATTAACCCCAAATCTGCCCTCCCTAACATCGCCGCCACCTAACTTCAAGTATTAACCCCTAATCTGCCGACCGGACCTCGCTGCTACTATAATAAATGTATTAACCCCTGAAGCTAAGTCTAACCCTAACACCCCCCTAAATTAAATATAATTTTAATCTA
The DNA here is from genome assembly GCF_027579735.1 of Bombina bombina. Lineage (NCBI taxonomy): Eukaryota > Metazoa > Chordata > Amphibia > Anura > Bombinatoridae > Bombina > Bombina bombina. The sequence goes on along the minus strand of NC_069500.1, from coordinate 704,471,690 downwards.
ACGAAATAAATTAACTCTTATTAACTAAATTAATCCTATTTAAAACTAAATACTTACCTGTAAAATAAACCCTAATATAGCTACAATATAACGAATAATTATATTGTAGCTATTTTAGGATTTATATTTATTTTACAGGCAACTTTGTATTTATTTTAACTAAGTACAATAGCTATTAAATATTTATTAACTATGCAATAGCTACCTAGTTAAAATAATTACAAAATTACCTGTAAAATAAATCCTAACCTAAGTTACAATTAAAACTAACACTACACTATCAATAAATTAATTAAATAAATTACCTACAATTACATACAATTAAATAAACTAAACTAAATTACTAATAAAACAAACATTAAATTACAAAAAATAAAAAAAGATTACAAGAATATTAGGCTAATTACACCTACTCTAAGCCCCCTAATAAAATAAAAAAGCCCACCAAAATAATAAAGGTCCCTACCCTATTCTAAATTAAAAAGTAATCAGCTCTTTTACCAGCCCTTAAAAGGGCTTTTTGCGGGGCATGCCCCAAAGTAATCAGCTCTTTTGCCTGTAAAAAAAAATACAACCCCCCCACATTAAAACCCCCACCACCCACATACCCCTACTCTAACCCAAACCCCCCTTAAATAAACCTAACACTACCCCCCTGAAGATCTCCCTACCTTGAGTCGTCTTCACCCAGCCGGGCCGAAGTCTTCATCCGATGGGGCAGAAGAGGACATCCAGACCGGCAGAAGTCTTCATCCTATCCGGGCAGAAGAGTACATCCGGACCGGCAGACATCTTCATCCAAGTGGCATCTTCTATCTTCATCCATCCAGAGCGGAGCGGAGCCATTTTCTTTTCAGCTGACACGGATCCATCCTCTTCAACCGACGCCTTACCGCCGAATGAAGGTTCCTTTAAATGACGTCATCCAAGATGGCGTCCCTCGAATTCCGATTGGCTGATAGGATTCTATCAGCCAATCGGAATTAAGGTAGGAAAAATCTGATTGGCTGATTGAATCAGCCAATCAGATTCAAGTTCAATCCGATTGGCTGATCCAAACAGCCAATTAGATTGAGCTCGCATTCTATTGGCGACGTTGGGGGGGGGCAGATTAAGGGTTAATAAATATAATATAGAGGTCGGCGATGTTGGGGGCAGCAGATTAGGGGTTCATAGGGATAATGTAGGTGGCGGCGGTGTCCAGAGCGGAAGATTAGGGATTAATAATAAAATGCAGGTGTCAGCGATAGCGGGGGCGGCAGATTAGGGGTAGCACATGCAGTTAAGACAAAAAAGACAGTCTATAAAAAATTCAAACTCACTGGTTCAGAAGAGGATAAAAAAAAATAGAGAACCCATCAAAAGATGACAAAGCAGTTAATCAGAAAGGCTAAAGCTGATGCAGAAGAGAAAATAGCATAATCTGTAAAAAAACGGTGACAAAACCTTCTTTAGATATATCAGTGAAAAAAGAAAAAACATAATTTATGCTTACCTGATAAATTTATTTCTCTTGTAGTGTGTTCAGTCCACGGGTCATCCATTACTTATGGGATATATTCTCCTTCCCAACAGGAAGTTGCAAGAGGATCACCCAAGCAGAGCTGCTATATAGCTCCTCCCCTCACATGTCATATCCAGTCATTCGACCGAAACAAGACGAGAAAGGAGAAACTATAAGGTGCAGTGGTGACTGGAGTTATAATTTTAAAATTTAGAACCTGCCTTAAAAAAAGACAGGGCGGGCCGTGGACTGAACACACTACAAGAGAAATAAATTTATCAGGTAAGCATAAATTATGTTTTCTCTTGTTAAGTGTGTTCAGTCCACGGGTCATCCATTACTTATGGGATACCAATACCAAAGCTAAGTACACGGATTCAACAGAGGCCTCATTCTTAAAGGCCCAGGTGGAAGCCACAGCTCTAGTGGAATGAGCTGTAATTCTTTCAGGAGGCTGCTGTCCAGCAGTCTCATAGGCTAAACGTATTATGCTACGAAGCCAAAAAGAGAGAGAGGTAGCTGAAGCCTTTTGACCTCTCCTCTGTCCAGAGTAAACGACAAACAGAGAAGAAGTTTGTCTAAAATCTTTAGTTGCCTGTAAATAGAACTTCAGAGCATGGACCACGTCTAGATTATGCAAAAGACGTTCCTTCTTTGAAGAAGGATTAAGACATAATGATGGAACAACAATCTCTTGATTGATATTCCTGTTAGAAACAACCTTAGGTAAAAACCCAGGTTTAGTATGCAGAACTACCTTATCTGAATGAAAGATCAGATAAGGAGAATCACAATGTAAGGCAGATAACTCAGATACTCTTCGAGCCGAGGAAATAGCCATCAAAAACAAAACTTTCCAAGATAAAAGCTTAATATCAATGGAATGAAGGGGTTCAAACGGAACACCCTGAAGAACTTTAAGAACCAAGTTTAAGCTCCACGGAGGAGCAACAGCTTTAAACACAGGCTTAATTCTAGCCAAAGCCTGACAAAAGGGCTGGACGTCTGAATGCTCCGCCAGACGTTTGTGTAAAAGAATAGACAGAGCTGAAATCTGTCCCTTTAGTGAACTAGCGGATAAACCCTTTTCTAAACCCTCTTGTAGAAAAGCTAATATCCTAGGAATCCTAACCTTACTCCATGAGTAACTCTTGGATTCGCACCAATATAAATATTTACGCCATATCTTATGGTAAATTTTTCTTGTCACAGGTTTCCGAGCCTGTATTAATGTATCAATAACCGAATCCGAAAACCCACGCTTTGATAGAATCAAGCGTTCAATTTCCAGGCAGTCAGCCTCAGAGAAATTAGTTTTGGATGGTTGAAAGGACCCTGAATTAGAAGGTCCTGCCTCAGAGGAAGAGACCATGGTGGACAGGACGACATGTCCACTAGGTCTGCATACCAGGTCCTGCGTGGCCACGCAGGCGCTATCAGAATTACCGATGCCCTCTCCTGTTTGATCCTGGCAATCAGCCGAGGTAGCAACGGAAATGGTGGAAACACATAAGCTATGTTGAAAACCCAAGGGGCTGCTAATGCATCTACCAGCACCGCTCCCGGGTCCCTGGACCTGGATCCGTAACAAGGAAGCTTCGCGTTCTGGCGAGATGCCATGAGATCCAGATCCGGTTTGCCCCAACGACGAATCAGTTGAGCAAATACCTCCGGGTGAAGTTCCCACTCTCCCGGATGAAAAGTCTGGCGACTTAGGAAATCCGCCTCCCAGTTCTCTACGCCTGGGATGTGAATCGCTGACAGGTGGCAAGAGTGAGACTCTGCCCAGCGAATTATCTTCGAGACTTCCAACATCGCTAGGGAACTCCTGGTTCCCCCTTGATGATTGATGTAAGCCACAGTCGTGATATTGTCCGACTGAAATCTGATGAACCTCAGCTTTGCTAACTGAGGCCAAGCCAGAAGAGCATTGAATATTGCTCTTAATTCTAGAATGTTTATTGGGAGGAGTTTCTCCTCCTGAGTCCACGATCCCTGAGCCTTCAGGGAATTCCAGACTGCTCCCCAGCCTAGAAGGCTGGCATCCGTTGTTACAATCGTCCAATCTGGCCTGCGAAAGGTCATTCCTTTGGACAGATGAACCGGTGACAACCACCAGAGAAGCGAATCTCTGGTCTCCTGGTCCAGATTTAGCAAAGGGGACAGATCTGAGTAATCCCCGTTCCATTGACTTAGCATGCATAGTTGCAGCGGTCTGAGATGCAGGCGCGCAAATGGCACTATGTCCATTGCCGCTACCATTAAGCCGATTACCACCATGCACTGAGCTACCGATGGGCTTGGAATGGAATGAAGGACACGGCAAGCATTGAGAATCTTTGATAACCTGGACTCCGTCAGGTAAATCTTCATCTCTACAGAATCTATAAGAGTCCCTAGAAAAGGAACCTGTGTGAGTGGTAACAGAGAACTCTTTTCCACGTTCACTTTCCACCCATGCGACCTCAGAAATGCTAGAACTATCTCTGTATGAGACTTTGCATTCTGAAAACTTGACGCTTGTATCAGAATGTCGTCTAGGTACGGAGCAACCGCTATGCCTCGTGGTCTTAGTACCGCCAGAAGTGAGCCCAGAACCTTCGTAAAAACTCTCGGGGCCGTGGCTAACCCGAAGGGAAGAGCCACAAACTGGTAATGCCTGTCTAGAAAGGCAAACCTCAGGTACCGATAATGATCTTTGTGAATCGGTATATGAAGGTAAGCATCCTTTAAGTCCACCGTGGTCATATATTGACCCTCTTGGATCATGGGTAGGATGGTTCGAATGGTTTCCATCTTGAACGATGGTACCCTTAGGAATTTGTTTAAGATCTTTAAGTCCAAGATTGGTCTGAAGGTTCCCTCTTTTTTGGGAACCACAAATAGATTTGAGTAAAATCCTTGTCCCTGTTCCGATCGCGGAACTGAGTGGATCACCCCCATGATTAAGAGGTCTTGTCCACATTGTAGAAATGCCTCTCTCTTTACTAGGTTTGTTGATAACCTCGAAAGATGGAACCTCCCTTGTGGAGGAGAGGATTTGAAATCCAGAAGGTATCCCTGAGATATAATCTTTAACGTCCAGGGATCCTGCACATCTCTTGCCCAAGCCTGGGCAAAGAGAGAAAGTCTGCCCCCCACTAAATCCGTCTCTGGATAGGGGGCCCTGACTTCATGCTGTCTTAGGGGCGGGAGTAGGCTTTCTGGCCTGCTTGCCCTTGTTCCATGACTGGTTGCCTTTCCAACCTTGTCTGTAACGAGCAGTAGTTCCTTCCTGTCTTGGAGCGGAGGAAGTCGATGCTGCTCCTGCCTTGAAGTTACGAAAGGCACGAAAATTAGACTGTTTGGCCTTTGGTTTGGCCCTGTCCTGAGGAAGGGCGTGGCCCTTACCTCCCGTAATGTCAGCAATAATTTCCTTCAAGCCGGGCCCGAATAAGGTCTGCCCTTTGAAAGGAATGTTAAGTAGTTTAGACTTGGAAGTTACATCCGCTGACCAGGATTTAAGCCAGAGCGCTCTGCGCGCCTGTATGGCGAATCCGGAATTTTTAGCCGTAAGTTTGGTTAGATGTACTACGGCATCTGAAACAAACGCATTAGCTTGCTTAAGGGTTCTAACTTTGCTCAAGGCCTCATCCAACGGCTCTGTGCGAATCGCCTCTTCCAGAGACTCAAACCAGAATTCCGCTGCAGCCGTGACAGGCGCAATGCATGCAAGAGGCTGCAATATAAAACCCTGTTGAACAAACATTTTCTTAAGATAACCCTCTAATTTTTTATCCATTGGATCTGAGAAAGCACAGCTATCCTCCACCGGGATAGTGGTACGCTTGGCTAACGTAGAAACTGCCCCCTCCACCTTAGGGACCGTCTGCCATAAGTCTCGTGTGGTGGCGTCTATAGGGAACATTTTTCTAAATATCGGGGGAGGGGAAAAAGGCACACCGGGTCTATCCCACTCCTTACTGATAATTTCTGTAAGTCTTTTTGGTATAGGAAAAACGTCAGTACACACCGGTACCGCATAGTATCTATCCAACCTACACAATTTCTCTGGAATTACCATCGTGTCGCAATCATTCAGAGCCGCTAATACCTCCCCTAGTAACACACGGAGGTTCTCAAGCTTAAATTTAAAATTTGAAATTTCTGAATCCGGTCTCCCCGAATCAGAACCGTCACGACAGAATGAAGCTCACCGTCCTCATGTTCTGCAAGTTGTGACGCAGTATCAGACATGGCTCTCGTGTCATCAGAGCGCTCTGTCCTTAACCCAGAGCTATCGCGTTTGCCCCTTAATTCGGGCATATTATATAATACTTCTTTCATAACATTAGCCATATCATGTAAAGTGATTTGTAAGGGCCTAGATGTACTAGGTGTCTCAATCCTACGCATCTCCCGAGCGGGAGACGCAGGTACTGACACGTGAGGAGAGTTAGGCGGCATAACTTCCCCCTCGTTGTCTGGTGATAGCTTCTTTATCGGTACAGATTGACTTTTATTCAAAGCAATATCAATACAATTGGTACACATCGTTCTATTGGGCTCCACATTGGCTTTTGAACATGATGAACAAACAGTTTCCTCTGAATCAGACATGTTTAAAACAGACTTAGCAATGAAACTAACAAGCTTGGAAATCACTTTCAATAAGTTTTACAAGCAATATAAAAAACGCTGCAGCGCTTCAAAAATACAGATATAATTAAACAATTCTTAACAAGAAGTGTACTATTAGCAGATGATTGCACCCATTAGCAAAAGGATGATTAACCCCTCGATACCTAAAACGGATAAAACAGATATCAATTAAGATTTAACGCTTTTAATCACAGTCAGCACACTGTCACAGATCTGCTGTGACTGATTACCTCCCTCACAAATGAAATTTGCAGACCCCTGAGATCTCTAGAGACGTCCTGGATCAAGGAGGAAGAAGCAGAAAGACTGTGCAATAATTTTAACTGCGCAACAAGGCGCTAAAACAAGGGCCCTCCCACTCCAATCACAACAGTGGGAGCCCTGATATAACGGTTTCCATGCAGAAAAATATGTTAGCCATGTGGAAAAAATCATGCCCAAAGCGATTTATCACCAAAGTACCTCACAAAAAACGAATAACATGCCAGTAAATGTTTTATTAAAAAACTAAATTTTTCAATGTCATACAAAGCTATCACTAAGCCTGCTACCAGTCGCTACCACTGCAGAGAAGGCTTAAGTATTATTTCAGTGTTAACAGTATTTTCTCAGTCAAATTCTAGTCCCTAGAATATAACTCGACTGCGCATACATTTATCAGCCTGATACCAGTTGCTACTACTGCATTTAAGGCTGTACTTACATCATACGGTAACAGCAGTATTTTCTTAGTCAATTCCATTCCCAGAAAATAAAGTACCGCACATACCTCATTTGCGGAGGAGCCCGCATGCTATTCCCAGTCTGAAGTTACCCCACTCCTCATAATGTCGAGAACAGCCAGTGGATCTTAGTTACGCCTGCTAAGATCATAGATAAAAAACGCAGGCAGTTTCTTCTTCCAAATACTGCCTGAGATAGAAAAACAGCACACTCCGGTGCCATTTAAAATAACAAACTTTTGATTGAAGAATAGTTAATAGTTAATAGTTAAGTAAAAAAACTCCAGCTCCTCTCGCGACCTCCTTCTTTGTTGAGGGTTGCAAGAGAATGACTGGGTATGACATGTGAGGGGAGGAGCTATATAGCAGCTCTGCTTGGGTGATCCTCTTGCAACTTCCTGTTGGGAAGGAGAATATATCCCATAAGTAATGGATGACCCGTGGACTGAACACACTTAACAAGAGAAACTAACAGAGGGATAGTTAGACTCAAGAATGAGGATAGAGCAGTGGAAGAAGATAAACAAATAGCAAATAGTTTAAATGATTACTTTTATTCAGTCTTTACAACAGATGGTAAAGATAGTGAGATTCTATTAAGGGATGTTACTGTGAATAATAATGTGAGTAGTACTTTTCTTTTTACAGAGGAAGAGGTTTCAAGGGCTTTATCAAAAATAAAAGTTAATAAGTCTGTGGGTCCAGATAATATTCATCCAAGGGTTCTAAGAGAACTTCGATCCGTAATAGCTACTCCATTAGCTGATTTATTTAATCAGTCACTTCTAACAGGAGTTGTTCCAAAAGACTGGAAAATTGCCAATGTAGTCCCTCTTCATAAAAAGTGTAGTAGGGAAGATTCTGCTAACTATAGGCCAGTCAGTTTGACCTCAATTGCAGGGAAATTAATGGAAACCCTTTTAAAGGAAAGACTTGTATCATTCATTCAGACAAACAACTTAGAAGACAAAGGACAGCATGGTTTCACTGCTGGAAGATCATGCCTGACTATTGATTTCTTTGACCATGTAACTAAAATAATAGACCAGGGAGGAGCCGTAGATGTTGCATATTTAGACTTTAGCAAAGCATTTGACACCGCCCCACACAACAAACTTATTCACAAAATGTATTGCCTTGGAATAGATGCTAAGATTGTTAAATGGGTAGAATGCTGGCTTAAAGATAGATGACAGAGGATTTCAATTAATGGAGTACATTCAAATGAGGCATCAGTTACTAGTGGTGTTCCCCAAGGGTCAGTTATTGGGCCTGTTTTGTTTAACATGTTCATAAGTAATATTGGAAGTGGGCTTAAGGGGAAGGTTTGCTTGTTTGCTGATGATACAAAAAATTGTAACAGGGTAGATGTTCCAGGAGGAGTTGATCAAATGAACTGTGATATTAATAAACTAGAGGACTGGTCAAATAAATGGGATCTGAAATGTAATATTACCAAGAGCAAAATTATGCATATAGGATCCAAAAACCCAAAGGCCAATTATAGTCTCAATGGTACATTACTGACTGTAATTAAAGAAGAAAGGGATTTGGGAATTATTATTTCAGATGATTTAAAATTTGGTACACAATGCCGCAGTGCAGCTAGCAAGGCCAGTCAAATGCTTGGTTGCATTGGAAGAGGTTTTAGTAGCAGAAGTAGCAAGGTTCTTATGCCACTTTACAGATCATTAGTTAGACCAAATATAGAATACTGTGTACAGTTCTGGAGACCATATCTTCAGAAAGATATAAATAAACTATAAGCTGTCCAAAGGAGGGCTACTAAAATGGTACATGGTCTAAAATATAAAAGGTACAAACAAAGACTCTATAATCTAAATATGTATAGTTTAGAGGATAGAAGGGAAAGAGGTGACATGATAGAAACCTTCAAATATATGAAGGGACTTAATAAAATAGAAGCTGAAAGCATTTTTCACAAAAAATTAAATGCCAAAACAAGGGGTCACAATCTAAAGTTAGAGGGTAGCAGATTCAGGAGAAATTTGAGGAAGCATTTTTTTTTTTAAATATATTTTTATTGAGGTTATAAGAAATATTACAGAAAATGTTCATCCAGTGACAGTGAGAATATAACATTGAAACATATATTGTATACCCAAAAACATAGTGAAGTAAAAATATAACAGTTCTGGGCATGGATTCTGTGCGTCTCTGGAAGAACATCAAAACAATAACTATGTAATATAGAGCTGCATCTGGTATTCGTATTGCAAGTATTGTAGGTAAAGAAATTTACAACAAATATCTAGTCAACGAAAGTAATAATGAAAGATATGCATAACTAGTAAAATAGTAAATGATAATGAAACCTCGTTTTTATATTATATAAATAATAAGACTGGTCTCCACATTGCCATTCATGCGGTTATTTAATAAAATAAAAAGGAAAATTGGGGAAAGTGAAGATCTGCTTTTGTTTGGTCGCTTTTGGACCAAGTTGGCGGGGAGGGGGAAAGGAAGTTCAGCGGGAAGATCATGTTATAGAGTCAAAGGGGTGGACTTCAAAGGGACAACCTGTTATTTATGTAGTTAATAGGGAGGGACATAATTTGCTCAGGGTATAATAATTAATATACGCAATTGAGGGGCCAATTTTAAGGCCCTATCCAACTAAATAGGAAAGATTTGGACAAAGTATCTATATGTATAGGAGGTGAGGTGCTGGCGATACTCTATGAGGGGATACTCTATATAATTGGACATCCATAAATTTCGTCTAGGGAGGTCAATAGATAATATAAGTTGGTTTCTAAAAGTTATTATTTAGAGCTATTATAAAGTGAGGGGTTATATTTAAGTTGAAGGCGACTGAGTCCTGGTCCAACACATAATATAGGGACAGTTATACCCCATATCTGATTCTTGGGCCTATAGATGGGTGGAATGTGAAAAGGCAAAGGTCAGGGATGAGGGATACATATAGGGACATTATTTGTATCATAGCAGGATCTCTAAGTTGTCTGGCTCAGGCATCACCTTCAAAGTTTGTCATAATCTATGTAATGAGGGGTTGTGCGAACATTAATAACTAATGATTAAAGGGATGACCTCATTGGAACTGAACAGTGGGAGCCTAACTGCTTCTTATTCCGTCATAAGAAAAGAGAATACTGACATCTTAACTGAAATGCAAACCAACAAACTTAACAAACTAGAGCTCATTTCAGGGATACATAGATCATATGCAGAGATGTTATTAAAACTTTTGGAGAGAATTAGCACTAAGAAGCAATGTGACTTATCCAATATTCAGACTCAAACATAAGCTATAAGTTTCCAACAAACATATAAGGATGTAGTGTGCCCCAGATGCATTACATAAAAGAAAACAATACATACAAACATTCATAAACCGGAGATAAGCCTGCCTATCCATACTAGTGTAAACTGAATATATACATAAAATCTCAAACATCAGGTAGAACCAATAATAGGTACATTCCACTGACATAATAAAACCCTTAACTAATATAAAATCTGAGGGGCAGATTATAGGTAACCTTGTAGTCCAACATGAGTTATGGGTGAGTAAAATATAGAGGGGACTAGAAACTGTAGTAAGCTCTATAATTCCTATGTTTAAAGTTATGGTTTCAGGAACCTAAAGATACAGAGCTTTCCGTTGCCCCTTTGGCATTCCCAAGGTGTGTGTGGTGAGGCTAACCATGGCACATATCAGTAATGCTATGTAAATGGCCCAGAAATAGAAATCTGCCCTAACATTATATAATTTAGGAAGGGATATACTTCTACCTAATATTGCCAGACCCTGGAATGAAAATCAGCCATCCAATATGTGGTGAGCTCGGTATGAGAACTATCCGTCTTGCCCAAGGATCACAAAATATGCATACATCCAATAAAGTGATTACCTCTAGGGCAAGACAACAGTATACATTCAGAGAAAACCTGCTTATATTACAGATGAGCTGCTAAATTATGAAACATTTTATGGGCCGCATTGAACAGATCAAAAAGAGCCTATGCTGAGAGTTAGATACAGGGGAGGGTAGATAAAGATTAATTACAGCTAGCAAAAAGGACTCTAAAAAATACTATATCTCCTCACCCTATAGGTTACCAGGTTGATGTCTGAGTATGTATACCTTACCTAGTGGAAGCGTTTAAAGAAGGCATTCAAATGTCTAGGATATCATTGCGGTAGTGTGATTTCTGAGAAAGATTAGACCACACATAAACATACATATAAACAAATGATAACAGTCACCGTTTCATATACCATACTATGCATATGAAGGTGTAAATCCAAGTATTCACCATAGATAAATATAAATATAATGCAACTCTAACTAAGTTATGTACTAGAGACAGACTAGGGTAAAAAGTAAACCATAGTGAGAGAGGTTAAAAATGTATAACAGAAACCAATAGGCTGATCCATAGTGAAAACAAAATGTGCGAGGATCATAGTATCATAGTTGTTAATGGCAATTACGCAGAAATAAAATGTCCCATTGACTATCTCTATACCGGTGTTAGGAGAGGAAAAGTCCTAGTGATTAACACTTTAACCTACTCCAACTGCGTAAGGAGGGCAGTAGTAGGGACATTTAACATGGCCAAGAGCTTGTGAGAGGGAAATAGGTGCGGTCGATGGTGGCGCAGTATTCAGCCAAAGCCTCCTCCAGAGGGCCAGAGATGCGACCGTTATATGGGACCTAGCCAGGGAGATGGTTATGTATTGAAAATCTCCCGTTAGCTTTCCTGGATTGGTTGGATGAGTGTCTGGGGTCATAGAGCTTGGCCTCACAAGTGACTGCAGGTTTATATGACAGAAATCCTGTGTGGACTTGGCTAAGAAAAGCGGAATCTGCATATCGCTATCTGTCCCCTTCAGATCTGCAGTGTTGTTAGCGACCGGAGTAAATTCAGCGACAGTCGAGGCCACCACAGAGTTAGAAATCCCACTCATGGTGCAAGGAGGCAAACCACTTGCGAATGGTAAGATGTCAGCTGTTAAACTCGCTTCTTTTCCAAGTGAAGCCGGGATGATGGAGCACCTCTCCTCTGTGAAAGCTACTACCGTGCTCTGTGAGGTAACATATGGAGAAGGCTCCGTGGAAGCCCGTGGAGTCTCCAGGAGTAAGCTCGATGCTCTAGCGGTGAACTGGAAGGTCTGATAATTCTTAGCAATAGCCTGAGAAGTCTTCCCTCTGATCTCTAACTATAGATAGTAAGTCACAAAAGCAGAAATCCAACTTCTCCTAAAATTTGTCAAGCAGTGCTTGCAGCGGTTCACAAAAGTCTGCCATATCTATTCGGCTAGTAATCAGTTCAACCTCGTGGCTATACCAAGCGATGTGCATCCAAACCGTTGTCGTAATAAAAGGTTAAGGTTTTGTGTAATAGTGCTGTTAGAGGGTTATGTTCCCCCCCATATAGATGGGTAACCAGAACTGGGTTAGAAATCATAAGTTATACACTCTGTTAGGCTTAGTGAATGTTGATTTTACAGGAGCCCATGAATAGTACGTCTTGTCTCTTCTGATGTTGGCTCCTCCCCCCAGGAAGCATTTTTTTTTACAGAAAGGGTGGTGGATTCATGGAATAAACTTCCATTTGAGGTGGTAAACACAAATATTGTAAAGGAATTTAAAAATGCCTGGGACATTCATAAGGCTATCCTAAGGAAAAAGTAACATGTACTATGGGTAGACTTGATGGGCCTTTTTGGTTCTTATCTACCGTCAAATTCTATGTTTCTATGTTTTTATGTTAAGCTGAGATGTAGCTTTCTTTCCCTTGCAGGGAACAGAAATATGAACAAGGAAGAAGAATTTCTAAATTCTTTAATAGCCTGAAAATACAATTTCAAGGGCAAGTTTTTGTTGTTTTTTTTTATCCCAACTTAACAGCCAGGCCCGGGAGAAACTTGTGAGGCCGAGGGTAAAACACGGGAGCTGGGAGAAACAAAAAACTATTTTTTTGCTTACCTGATAAATTTCTTTCATTCTTTCCGGGCATGGAGAGTTAACAATTTCATTGAAATTACTAGTGGGAATTAAACTCCTGGCCAGCAGGAGGAGGCAAAGAGCACCCCAGCAGAGCTGTTAAATGTCACTTCCCTTACCCATAATCCCCAGTCATTCGGCCAAAGGAAAATGGAAAGAGATGATAACACAAGGTTATAGAGGTGCCTGAGGTTTATACCAAAAACTTGCCGCTTTAAATGTAATAAGGGCGGGTTGTGGACTCTCCATGCCCGGAAAGAAAGAAATGTATCAAGTAAGCATAAGTTTTTTTTTCTTTCCTATGGCATGGAGAGTCCACAATTTCATTCCAATTACTAGTAGGAACCAATACCATAGCTAGAGGACACAGAATGAAAGGAAGGGAGAACAAGGCAGGCAGAACTAAACAGAAGTCACCGCCACTTGAAGAACTTTTCTCCCAAAAGAAACCTCAGCTGAGGCAAAAGTATCAAATTTGTAGAATTTGGAAAAAGTATGCAATGAGGACCAAGTGGCCGCATTGCAGATTCGTTCAACAGAAGCTTCATGTTTGAAAACTCAGGAAGAAGAGACAGCCCTAATGGAATGAGCCGTAATTCTCTCAGGAGGCTGTTGTCCAGCTGTCTCATATGTTAATCGAATAACACTTCTCAACCAGAGAGAAGAGCAGTAGAAGTGGTCTTCTGACCCTTACGCTTATCAGCCAAAACAACGAACAGGGCAGTAGACTGCCGAAAATCTTTAGTTGCTTGTAGATAAACTACTGGCTGGCGTCCATGGTCACAATTACTCAGGAAGGTCTCAGGAAGCATGTACCCTGAGACAGATGGTCCTGCGAAATCCACCACGAAAGAGTCTCTCGTTAGGGATACAGATCTATCCTCTGGGAGAGATCTAAGTAGTCTCTGTTCCATTGACTGAGTATGTGTAGCTGTAGGGGTCTCATATGGAACCAAGCAAAAAGAATGATATCCATGGAAGCAACCGTCAGACCAATTACCTCTTTACACTGAGCCACTGACGGATGGACAGAGGTCTGAAGTGAACGGCAAGAAGCCAAGTTTGGATTTACTGACATCCTTCAGAATTTTTTTTATAGATAGATAATCTATAAATGTAACTAAGAAAACACACCCTGGTGTCTGGTACTAGGAAACTCTTTTCCAGATTTACTTTCCACCCGTGGGAACGTAGATTAGATAACAACATCTCTTTATGAGATTTTGCTAATTGAAAAATGGCGCTTGAACCAAGATGTCATCCAGGTAAGGCGCCACCTTTATTCCCTGAGATCTGACCACTGCTAAAAGAGCCCCTAGAACCTTTGTAAAGATTTCAGGTGCTGTAGCAAGGCCAAAGGGAAGGGCAACAAACTGTAAATGTTTGTCCAGAAAGACAAAACTAAGAAATTGGTAATGTTCCTTGTGAATTGGAACATGAAGCTATGCGTCTTTCAGGTCTAATGTAGTCATGAACTGACCCTCCTGAACCAAGGGTAGAATGGACCTAATAGTTTCCATTCTGAAGGACAGAACCTTGATAAAATTTGTTGACACTTTAGGTATAAAATGAGATGAAAAGTTCCCTCCTTTTTTGGAACCACAAAAAGATTTGAATATAATCCTTGACCCTTTTCCTCTATGGGTACTGGAACAAACACTACCAGGGAAGATAGGTCCTTTACACAGTTTAAGAAGGCCTCTCTCTTTATCTGGTTTGCAGATAACCTTGACAGGATAAATCTGCCCCTGGGGAGACAAGACTTGCATCCTATTCTGTATCCCTGAGATACTACCTCCACTGGCCAAGGATCTGGGACATTGCGGATCCAAGCCTGCCAAAAAGGAAAAACCTGCCTCCCACTTGATCTAAGACTGGATTGGGGGTGGCCGCTTCAAGCCAATTTGCAATCAGCAAAAGGCTTCTTGGCTTGCTTCCCCTTGTTCCAAGGCTGACTGGATCTCCATTAGGACCTGGATTGCTCCGGCTTGGAAGAGGAAGACTTTTGTCCTTTGAAGTTACGAATGGAACGAAAATTAGAATTTTCACAACCCTTAGGTCTATTCTTCTTGTCCTGAGGTAGGAAAGATCACTTTCCACCAGAAATTTCGAAAATGATCTCAGCCAGACCAGGACCAAATAAAGACAGAAGTTTGGATTTGGATGTAACATCAGCAGACCAAGATTTTAACCACAGAGCTCTGCGATCTAGAACTGCAAGACTAGAAATCTTGGCTCCCAGTCTAATGCATGTTGGCACACAGATAAAAGTATCAGTCAGCTAAAGAGTCTTGATCCTATCCCGAATCTCCTCTATAGAAGTCTCTTCTGAAATCAGGTCAGACAAGGCATCACATCAATAAGATGCTGCCCCCGCAACAGTAGCAATACTAGCAACTGGTTGCCACTGTAATCCCTGATGAATGTACATCTTTTTTAAATAAGCCTCCATTGTTATCCATGGAATCCTTGAAAGAGCAACTATCCTCAACAGGAATAGTAAATCTCCATGCTAGAGTAGAGATGGTTCCCTCTACCTTGGGCACTGTGTGCCACGTAGAGAGTCAGCAACAGGAAACATCTTTTTAAAAACAGGGGACAGGGAAAAAGGAATCCCTGGCTTTTCCCATTCCTGAGCTATAAATTCCGACATACAGTCTGGAATTGGAAAAAACTTCCACACACCGATTTTTTCACTATAGAGTCAGAGATCTTACCCTCAGAATCCACCGAGGTATCATCATCATCATATAACAGAGAGACTGACTAGCGCAGCCTCTGCAAAGTCAGAACCCTTACTAATAGAAATATTTTTAAGTTAACATCACCATCTCCAATAGCATTGTAAAAGGGTGCCAAGAAAGATGGCTGAAACTCAGGCATAGCAGACTTATTGCCCCTCACCCCTCACCGGTACACTCCATAAGAGGGCTCCTCTATGGACTACCTGAAGCCCACACTACTTCGTGGACTACCACGGGTATTGATACCCTACAAGATTTTTACGAAAATAAACAACTAAAAACCCATTCCGCCATGCTAACTTCGCCTTCACTGACCCCAAGGTTCCATTTTGACCTAATGCGACTCCGATCTCTAATGAGATCCTGGGGCTTTTTGGAGGATCAACTCCGCAATCTCTCCCCGTGGGAATCACGTTGGAAAGCAAACCTCCAACTTTACAAACCTC
Organism: Bombina bombina; assembly: GCF_027579735.1. Taxonomy (NCBI): domain Eukaryota; kingdom Metazoa; phylum Chordata; class Amphibia; order Anura; family Bombinatoridae; genus Bombina; species Bombina bombina. Next base: position 704,455,634 of record NC_069500.1, on the reverse strand, counting down.
TTTCTACGCACTACAAATGTTTGATTGAGGATAATATCCCATCTAAATCAATACACATGGAAATCTGGGAAAGTGAACTACAGCAAGTACACCCCCTAGAAGTCTGGGACATAGCAATCAGTCATACTAAAAAACAGAATTTATGTTTACCTGATAAATTGCTTTCTCCAACGGTGTGTCCGGTCCACGGCGTCATCCTTACTTGTGGGATATTCTCTTCCCCAACAGGAAATGGCAAAGAGCCCAGCAAAGCTGGTCACATGATCCCTCCTAGGCTCCGCCTACCCCAGTCATTCGACCGACGTTAAGGAGGAATATTTGCATAGGAGAAACCATATGGTACCGTGGTGACTGTAGTTAAAGAAAATAAATTATCAGACCTGATTAAAAAACCAGGGCGGGCCGTGGACCGGACACACCGTTGGAGAAAGCAATTTATCAGGTAAACATAAATTCTGTTTTCTCCAACATAGGTGTGTCCGGTCCACGGCGTCATCCTTACTTGTGGGAACCAATACCAAAGCTTTAGGACACGGATGAAGGGAGGGAGCAAATCAGGTCACCTAAATGGAAGGCACCACGGCTTGCAAAACCTTTCTCCCAAAAATAGCCTCAGAAGAAGCAAAAGTATCAAACTTGTAAAATTTGGTAAAAGTGTGCAGTGAAGACCAAGTCGCTGCCCTACATATCTGATCAACAGAAGCCTCGTTCTTGAAGGCCCATGTGGAAGCCACAGCCCTAGTGGAATGAGCTGTGATTCTTTCGGGAGGCTGCCGTCCGGCAGTCTCGTAAGCCAATCTGATGATGCTTTTAATCCAAAAAGAGAGAGAGGTAGAAGTTGCTTTTTGACCTCTCCTTTTACCTGAATAAACAACAAACAAGGAAAATGTTTGTCTAAAATCCTTTGTAGCATCTAAATAAAATTTTAGAGCGCGAACAACATCCAAATTGTGCAACAAACGTTCCTTCTTAGAAACTGGTTTCGGACACAGAGAAGGTACGATAATCTCCTGGTTAATGTTTTTGTTAGAAACAACTTTTGGAAGAAAACCAGGTTTAGTACGTAAAACCACCTTATCTGCATGGAACACCAGATAAGGAGGAGAACACTGCAGGGCAGATAATTCTGAAACTCTTCTAGCAGAAGAAATTGCAACTAAAAACAAAACTTTCCAAGATAATAACTTAATATCAACGGAATGTAAGGGTTCAAACGGAACCCCCTGAAGAACTGAAAGAACTAAATTGAGACTCCAAGGAGGAGTCAAAGGTTTGTAAACAGGCTTGATTCTAACCAGAGCCTGAACAAAGGCTTGAACATCTGGCACAGCTGCCAGCTTTTTGTGAAGTAACACCGACAAGGCAGAAATCTGTCCCTTCAGGGAACTTGCAGATAATCCTTTTTCCAATCCTTCTTGAAGGAAGGATAGAATCCTAGGAATCTTAACCTTGTCCCAAGGGAATCCTTTAGATTCACACCAACAGATATATTTTTTCCAAATTTTGTGGTAAATCTTTCTAGTTACAGGCTTTCTGGCCTGAACAAGAGTATCGATAACAGAATCTGAGAATCCTCGCTTCGATAAGATCAAGCGTTCAATCTCCAAGCAGTCAGCTGGAGTGAAACCAGATTCGGATGTTCGAACGGACCCTGAACAAGAAGGTCTCGTCTCAAAGGTAGCTTCCAAGGTGGAGCCGATGACATATTCACCAGATCTGCATACCAAGTCCTGCGTGGCCACGCAGGAGCTATCAAGATCACCGACGCCCTCTCCTGATTGATCCTGGCTACCAGCCTGGGGATGAGAGGAAATGGCGGGAACACATAAGCTAGTTTGAAGGTCCAAGGTGCTACTAGTGCATCCACTAGAGCCGCCTTGGGATCCCTGGATCTGGCCCCGTAGCAAGGAACTTTGAAGTTCTGACGAGAGGCCATCAGATCCATGTCTGGAATGCCCCACAGGTGAGTGACTTGGGCAAAGATTTCCGGATGGAGTTCCCACTCCCCCGGATGCAAAGTCTGACGACTCAGAAAATCCGCTTCCCAATTTTCCACTCCTGGGATGTGGATAGCAGACAGGTGGCAGGAGTGAGACTCCGCCCATAGAATGATTTTGGTCACTTCTTCCATCGCTAGGGAACTCCTTGTTCCCCCCTGATGGTTGATGTACGCAACAGTTGTCATGTTGTCTGATTGAAACCGTATGAACTTGGTCCTCGCTAGCTGAGGCCAAGCCTTGAGAGCATTGAATATCGCTCTCAGTTCCAGAATATTTATCGGTAGAAGAGATTCTTCCCGAGACCAAAGACCCTGAGCTTTCAGGGATCCCCAGACCGCGCCCCAGCCCATCAGACTGGCGTCGGTCGTGACAATGACCCACTCTGGTCTGCGGAATGTCATCCCTTGTGACAGGTTGTCCAGGGACAGCCACCAACGGAGTGAGTCTCTGGTCCTCTGATTTACTTGTATCTTCGGAGACAAGTCTGTATAGTCCCCATTCCACTGACTGAGCATGCACAGTTGTAATGGTCTTAGATGAATGCGCGCAAAAGGAACTATGTCCATTGCCGCTACCATCAACCCGATCACTTCCATGCACTGAGCTATGGAAGGAAGAGGAACGGAATGAAGTATCCGACAAGAGTCTAGAAGTTTTGTTTTTCTGACCTCTGTCAGAAAAATCCTCATTTCTAAGGAGTCTATAATTGTTCCCAAGAAGGGAACCCTTGTAGACGGGGATAGAGAACTCTTTTCCACGTTCACTTTCCATCCGTGAGATCTGAGAAAGGCCAGGACGATGTCCGTGTGAGCCTTTGCTTGAGGAAGGGACGACGCTTGAATCAGAATGTCGTCCAAGTAAGGTACTACCGCAACGCCCCTTGGTCGTAGCACAGCTAGAAGGGACCCTAGTACCTTTGTGAAAAACCTTGGAGCAGTGGCTAATCCGAAAGGAAGCGCCACGAACTGGTAATGTTTGTCCAGGAATGCGAACCTTAGGAACCGATGATGTTCCTTGTGGATAGGAATATGTAGATACGCATCCTTTAAATCCACCGTGGTCATGAATTGACCTTCCTGGATGGAAGGAAGAATAGTTCGAATGGTTTCCATCTTGAACGATGGAACCTTGAGAAACTTGTTTAAGATCTTGAGATCTAAGATTGGTCTGAACGTTCCCTCTTTTTTGGGAACTATGAACAGATTGGAGTAGAACCCCATCCCTTGTTCTCTTAATGGAACAGGATGAATCACTCCCATTTTTAACAGGTCTTCTACACAATGTAAGAACGCCTGTCTTTTTATGTGGTCTGAAGACAACTGAGACCTGTGGAACCTCCCCCTTGGGGGAAGTCCCTTGAATTCCAGAAGATAACCTTGGGAGACTATTTCTAGCGCCCAAGGATCCAGAACATCTCTTGCCCAAGCCTGAGCGAAGAGAGAGAGTCTGCCCCCCACCAGATCCGGTCCCGGATCGGGGGCCAACATTTCATGCTGTCTTGGTAGCAGTGGCAGGTTTCTTGGCCTGCTTTCCCTTGTTCCAGCCTTGCATTGGTCTCCAAGCTGGCTTGGCTTGAGAAGTATTACCCTCTTGCTTAGAGGACGTAGCACTTTGGGCTGGTCCGTTTTTACGAAAGGGACGAAAATTAGGTCTATTTTTTGCCTTGAAAGGCCGATCCTGAGGAAGGGCGTGGCCCTTACCCCCAGTGATATCAGAGATAATCTCTTTCAAGTCAGGGCCAAACAGCGTTTTCCCCTTGAAAGGAATGTTTAGTAGCTTGTTCTTGGAAGACGCATCAGCCGACCAAGATTTCAACCAAAGCGCTCTGCGCGCCACAATAGCAAACCCAGAATTCTTAGCCGCTAACCTAGCCAATTGCAAAGTGGCGTCTAGGGTGAATGAATTAGCCAATTTGAGAGCATTGATTCTGTCCATAATCTCCTCATAAGAAGGAGAATCACTATCGAGCGTCTTTATCAGCTCATCGAACCAGAAACATGCGGCTGTAGCGACAGGGACAATGCATGAAATTGGTTGTAGAAGGTAACCCTGCTGAACAAACATCTTTTTAAGCAAACCTTCTAATTTTTTATCCATAGGATCTTTGAAAGCACAACTATCCTCTATGGGTATAGTGGTGCGTTTGTTTAAAGTGGAAACCGCTCCCTCGACCTTGGGGACTGTCTGCCATAAGTCCTTTCTGGGGTCGACCACAGGAAACAATTTTTTAAATATGGGGGGAGGGACGAAAGGAATACCGGGCCTTTCCCATTCTTTATTAACAATGTCCGCCACCCGCTTGGGTATAGGAAAAGCTTCTGGGAGCCCCGGCACCTCTAAGAACTTGTCCATTTTACATAGTTTCTCTGGGATGACCAACTTTTCACAATCATCCAGAGTGGATAATACCTCCTTAAGCAGAATGCGGAGATGTTCCAACTTAAATTTAAATGCAATCACATCAGGTTCAGCCTGTTGAGAAATGTTCCCTGAATCAGTAATTTCTCCCTCAGACAAAACCTCCCTGGCCCCATCAGACTGGGTTAGGGGCCCTTCAGAGATATTAATATCAGCGTCGTCATGCTCTTCAGTATCTAAAACAGAGCAGCCACGCTTACGCTGACAAGGGTTCATTTTGGCTAAAATGTTTTTGACAGAATTATCCATTACAGCCGTTAATTGTTGCATAGTAAGGAGTATTGGCGCGCTAGATGTACTAGGGGCCTCCTGAGTGGGCAAGACTCGTGTAGACGAAGGAGGGAATGATGCAGTACCATGCTTACTCCCCTCACTTGAGGAATCATCTTGGGCATCATTGTCATTATCACATAAATCACATTTATTTAAATGAATAGGAATTCTGGCTTCCCCACATTCAGAACACAGTCTATCTGGTAGTTCAGACATGTTAAACAGGCATAAACTTGATAACAAAGTACAAAAACGTTTTAAAATAAAACCGTACTGTCACTTTAAATTTTAAACTGAACACACTTTATTACTGCAATTGCGAAAAAACATGAAGGAATTGTTCAAAATTCACCAAATTTTCACCACAGTGTCTTAAAGCCTTAAAAGTATTGCACACCAAATTTGGAAGCTTTAACCCTTAAAATAACGGAACCGGAGCCGTTTTAAACTTTAACCCCTTTACAGTCCCTGGTATCTGCTTTGCTGAGACCCAACCAAGCCCAAAGGGGAATACGATACCAAATGACGCCTTCAGAAAGTCTTTTCTAAGTATCAGAGCTCCTCTCACATGCGACTGCATGCCATGCCTCTCAAAAACAAGTGCGCCACACCGGCGCGAAAATGAGGCTCTGCTTAAGCTTTGGGAAAGCCCCTAAGGAATAAGGTGTCTAATACAGTGCCTGCCGATATTATTATATCAAAATACCCAGATAAAATGATTCCTCAAGGCTAAATATATGTTAATAATGAATCGATTTAGCCCAGAAACAGTCTACAGTCTTAATAAGCCCTTGTGAAGCCCTTATTTATGATCGTAATAAACATGGCTTACCGGATCCCATAGGGAAAATGACAGCTTCCAGCATTACATCGTCTTGTTAGAATGTGTCATACCTCAAGCAGCAAGAGACTGCACACTGTTCCCCCAACTGAAGTTAATTGCTCTCAACAGTCCTGTGTGGAACAGCCATGGATTTTAGTTACGGTTGCTAAAATCATTTTCCTCATACAAACAGAAATCTTCATCTCTTTTCTGTTTCTGAGTAAATAGTACATACCAGCACTATTTCAAAATAACAAACTCTTGATTGAATAATAAAAACTACAGTTAAACACTAAAAAACTCTAAGCCATCTCCGTGGAGATGTTGCCTGTACAACGGCAAAGAGAATGACTGGGGTAGGCGGAGCCTAGGAGGGATCATGTGACCAGCTTTGCTGGGCTCTTTGCCATTTCCTGTTGGGGAAGAGAATATCCCACAAGTAAGGATGACGCCGTGGACCGGACACACCTATGTTGGAGAAAAGCTACTCACTGTGTTACTCTCTATGAGTTACACTTCAAAATTATCACGAGATGGCATCTGGTCCCCACCAAGCTCCAAAAACTGTACCCTGACCATTCCCCCATGTGCTGGAGGGAATGCGGAGAAAAGGGCACCCCACTCCACATTTGGTGGGCTTGTCCAAAACTTGTAGGCTTGTGGGACAGGGTGGTGACACTATGCAGGGATCTGTGCCTGGTAGACACACTCTCCCCTGCACTTGCAATACTTCACCTAGGAGTAGACTCGGTCCCCAGATACAAACGAAACTTACTCATAAGCATCCTCATCTCCACCAAGTTACTAATAGCTAGGAATTGGAAGAAACACCAACCCCCCAGGTGGCAAGGGGTAATTGACTGTGTTAACCATATTCAAAATATGAAGAATTATGTATACAGAGAACGCAGACAACTGACGGACTTCTGCTTAATATGGGAACCATGGGACTCTTACTGGACTTGTAAACCCAAATAAGCTAATTGACCTCTGACTAAATAGAGTCAACTTAACCGACTGATCTTTCCTTCCCCCAACCCTTAGATGTATACAGAATTCCATTGAGCTTCCAGAAAACCCCTCTAGTGTCCCGGGCGTGGGAAAAGAGAGAGCCCTCGGATGAAAAAAATACACGGGCTCTCTTACATCCCACATATCTCCTAATGAGCCATGGGAACCTCTACTTCCTGTGACCTGCTGAAGTCTATGGTGCTTGAGTATTGAGACACCCTAGCGGGCTGACCCGCTGAATCAAATGCCGCCTCAATCACACTGCTACTATGATTAAGCTTAAAGTTTTGGTAAAGTTGAAAAGCTCTTGAACAACGGCCTCTGTAAAAACGAGGTAATATAGACAATGGAGGTGATGATACACCTCTAGAACCAAAGACTATGTTTTCATGTGATGTTGTTATAAGGTTATGTTTTCAAATGCAATGCATAAGTTGTTTGTGACTTTGACTACCTCAATAAAAATTACTATTTAAAAAAAAAGAAATATTTTTAAGTTTTGTCATCCTCATACCAGCAACGGGAAAGGCTGACAATGCTGCTGAAACTACAGAGGATATCTGCGCAGTAAAATACCCTGGTAAATTAAATACCCCCAGGATGTTGTTGTGAGGAACCGCAGGGCACTGCATGAGAAAACTGCTAAAGCTTGGGACGTATGAGGAGAAAGCTGAGGCATGTCAAGGACAACATTATCCTGAGAGACAGATGGCTCTGAGAGGGACGCTATATTCTTAGACAGTAACATCTTATTTAAGCATGTAGAACAAAGCTGCACAAGAGGAACGACTTGAGCCTCCAAGCAGTTGTCAAAAAATAAAGAGAGATTAGTTTCACTACACATACCCCCAGTACTATTGGTTTCCAATAAAAATGAATAAAGAATAAGTACTGCACCTTTAAATAAATAAGCAACAATAATGTATTTGCAACTGCACCTTTAAACACTGCACCTTTAAATAAATAACTAAAATTTATTTGCAATAGTGTACCGTTATAACCTCAGCTTCTACTGAGGTGCTTACCCTAACAGGATCAGTGATGTTCTCACCAGTAGAGACAATGAGACAGAAACACTCTACAGACAAGATGCAACGGCTCAGTTGAAACAAAGGCCGCTCTCCGATCGGAAGGGAAGTTATGAAAAAAGTTTGATCGGGAGCAGTCATGTGATCGCATTAATTTAAAATGCGACATAACAAAAAGCGCGAGAGTTACGCTGTGCTGTGCAGTTAGGCATGAAGATAAAGAAAATGGCTGTTAAAGTAAAAACAAGCCCAAAGTTAGAGAGCAGAATAAAAAACCCTTATGTTATCCTGTCCTAAATAAAATTAAATAATTTTTCTAGATATGCCGCACTCTCAAGCCAGCCTCCAAAATACAGGAGAATAAAGTTAACCCCTTATCTCCTTACACAGTGCCTGCAGTGCTGCCTTCATATAAATCCCAATATAAAGGGATAATCATGTCTCAATTTACATAAATCCCTACATAAAGGGATAATCATGTCCAAATTTACATCCACTAAAGGTTATATCCTTTCTTTTTATACCCCTGAAGTGCTGTCCTTCAAACCTAGAAGGAAAAAGCACTTACCTGTGGATCCAGCTGCAGGGCAGGAACAGCTTCTTAGGTGTGACAGATACATTCACATTTGTCAGGGACCTGTATTAAAAGAAAAAACAGAGTAACCAACCCTGGTTTTCTATAGAGGGGTAGCATTGCTGTTAGAAGTAAAGCATAGACTACCTCGCCACCTTCTGTTAGTAGCCACCATTACTCTTACTAAAGAGATTGACATGGACACAGCATAGCCCAATCCTTGCTTGCAGGGAAAAGTACCCATTAAAGGATTAAATATCTTAAGACACCATCTTTGCACATCCTCCCTTGACAGAGGCAAAGAGAATGACTGGGGATTATGGGTAAGGGAAGTGACACTTAACAGCTCTGCTGGCGTGCTCTTTGCCTGCTCCTGCTGGCCAGGAGTTAAATTCCCACTGGTAATTGGAATGAAATTGTGGACTCTCCATGCCATAGGAAAGAAATACAAAGATTATTATGGGCTAGATTACAAGTGGAGCGCTAATTTATCATGCATCCGTAAAGGGACAAATTTGCCCGTTTACAGGCGCACGTTAAATACCCAGCCATTACAAGTGGCTACTGCAACCTCTGGTTAATTAAATAAATGGGGATGTGGGGTGTTAGAAAAAAAACAGCACTAAAAAATGCATTTACATTGTGGTCTATGGGGACTGTGTTTTAACCATAAATATATATGTTAATGTTTATATACATATATATTTATGTGTTAATATGTGTATATACACAGACACAAATATATATGTATTCATATACATATAAATTTGAAAAATATGCTGCCCGAGGCACAACTTTCCCCCTTCGCTGCGCTAGGTTCTGTGTCATGTCTATCGGCATCAAAACGAACCTCCTATTGGAGCGTATTAAAACGTGCATGCACCGGTATTACTGAGTGGAGCTCAAGTACTGCGCTTGCGAAATCGCAACTTTAAGCTCCACTCGTAATCTTGTCCTATGTCTGAGAACCTGGAAAATACAGGAGGGTAGGCAAAGCAAAATAAATATAAAATATTCTATAACAAATGCTATTAAAGGGTATTTTTCTGGCATTGTTCTGAATAAAAATAGATATCTTTAAGACACAGCTCAGATAACTTCCCAACATTTTCTGCTTCCATGCAGGAGGCTCATGGAAGAATCTGAGTAGAGCATGGGAACAGTTAGGTGATCTAAGGACAATGTCAGCTGGGTCCTTGAGCAGAGTCTTGGCGGTGCAGACCAAAGTCTGACTGTCCTATGGGCAGGGTTTGTAAATTACTAGGTGGAGCATGGACTGACCTAGGAAGAGTTTGGGCTCTCAGTTTTATTTAAGCAAATGGGGACCTATATTGCAGGAGGAAAAAAAGCATCAGTAGAGTAAAAAGCTCCCAAATAAATGCAGTTTGGTAAAATGTCAGACTGTTGATAGTTATGCACCAGGAAACATCTGTTGTCCATGTTTTTGTTAGGAAGCTAAAAGTTGTCTAGTGGCATAGATCAAAAAATATCTACAATAAATAGTACTTTCAGAATTTACAGTAGCATTTGCATATATTGTGTACAAGCAGTTTTACATTTTACTGCATGGTAGTAACAACAAAAGTGTTACTGTAAACAACATACTTGCAATTATAACTATACACTAAATATAAGGCATGTACATTTGTGTACTTTGTTAGCAAACTAATGCTGAAAATGGCCACCACCAGCATCATTCGGCTCTTTTAAGAGCCTGATTTCATCTTGTGAAAATACAACACACAATGATCTAGATTTGCACAGATCTTTGTGTGTTGCACCTTTACAAGAAGAAATCTATCTAAAAAGAGCTGAATGCAGGTAGCGGGGGCCATTTTTGGCATTTGTTTGCTAGCGAAGTACACAAACACACGTATACTAAATCTGTAGGTACATGTCTATGTCAAAACCTGTATATGTGTACAATATGATATGTAACACAATTTTAAACTTAATAAACTGTTTTGGATTTAAGATCCGTTTCTAGCTAGAACAAAACTATTATCAACTTTGCATATATCTTTTTCAGTAGACTATGTGTCACCTGAAGTGTTGTTAAAGATGTCAGCAACAGGAAATACATTTTTTATCTAGGTAACATAGTTTAAAAACAAAACTATTAAAAATACCCAGTAAGAATGTTTTGGGTCTAACATTATACTTGTACTAGTTGGCAATAACAGTGCAGTACCTTGAAAGATTCCTTCTTTGCCATTGGTTAAACTAGTTTTCCAACACTCTTCAAGAGATTGATCTTCATCAGTTATAACATTTTCAGTGAGTAAAAACAATTCTTCCAGGTCAACTTGGGAGCCCGGGTTTGAACTTGGAATAACATCAGTTACTTTTTGCTGAAGTCTTAAACAGAAACCATAGATGTTTTACTATCTCTTTAGTATTCAGCTGCAGAATTTTAAACAAATAGTTCTCTGACAAAATCTTAATAGAACCTCAGTATTCACGTTACCAGAAATTTGAATCTGGTTATTTTTTCAAACAAACTAACTTTACAAACAGGTACAAGGTTATACAGTTTTAATATATATGTTTATTCATTAAAGGGACTGTAGACTAAAGTGGAAACTAAAGTGGAGAGCAAAGAAAAAGGGGGTTAACATCCCTTGAGCACAATCCATCCAATCTCCTGTATTTTTTTGCTTGTATTACAAGTCCATGGTTATTATATATTCTGCTCCTGGTAGTAGCATACTACAGTATTAATGTCCGGTAGCACATGTGCATTCTTTCCCTCAGATAATATATACACAGATATATATATATATATATATATATATATATATATATATATATATATATATATATATATTATTATGAGTAAAGTCAGATATTGGGTAATTCTAGGATTACCCAGGTAAAACTGACATTACCCAAGGGGCTGTGGGTAAAGCCAAATGTATGATCATACATTACCTCAGAATGCATGCGCTTCATCAGGTCACTGCATCAAACATATATAGCATGCACTGTAATTCCCCCATCTTCACATCTTTTTTGCCTTCACCTGGGGGGTTCAAGAGGGGGCAAAGCCCCTGTGTAAACCTTATTCCCCAAGGTTCACTTGAGGTTGATGCCAGAGGATCGGCGGAGCACCTTCCTTGAACCCCCCAGATGGAGGCAAAAGAAATATAGTGTAGATGGGGGAATTACATTACATCAGGCTTTACCCACAGCCGCTTGGGTAATGTCCGTTTTACCTGGGTAATCCTAGGATTATCCGGATTTCTTACTTTACCCGTGTAACATATATATATATATATATATATATATATATATATATATATATATATATATATACTATGGTAATTACAACCCAAGTTGGACAGAGAAATAAGGCCCCCTGAATCAAAGATTGGTAAGTATTACACCAAGTTAGAGATTCATTTGAATTGAAGTCTAAAGAGCTCATCTGAGACAGGTTTCTGTAATCTCTATCACATTGTTCCCACGTTTGTTTCTGCAAAGGGTGTAAATGTAATCTGGCAAAATGTACAGTATTTAATTCTGGTGGATTATGTGTGTAGTAGGGGTGTAGTTGGTCAAGAGCTTTCAGCTATCTACTTTATTTGTATCAGTACTGGTTTTTTACTATCATTTACAATGCAATTCCCAGCATTCTTAAGGCGACCGGTCTTTTTTATTGTCATTTTCTATTATTTTTGTTTTCATTCACATCTTTGTGTAATTATAATTTTTCTCTTTTATTTGATCTTTTCCTTCATGGAGGCATTAATTTGCCAGTATCCTTACAGTGTGAGACATACATTATGTATAATAAAAACAATTAATTTTTTGAGTGAGTTTATTATAACTCACATGTATCTATTTTGCTCTCTTTTTACCATATATACACATACTTCTGGAATATGAGTCTACCTTGATCTGTGAGAGATAGACACATTGTTATTGTTACAGAATCTATGCTAAAACCCAGGAAAGAAATCCTGATTTGTGGAAGAAGAGAGCTTTTGGGAGGATGATTTTCCAAGCATGGATTTAAAGCCTGTAGCAGAATGCTATATGAGAGGCACAGAAAGGGTTAACCCCCTAAAGGTGATGCAGTATAATTGGCAGAAGGTAAAACTGAAGCCCCTTAAAGAGCCAGTAAACCTAGAAAATAATGTTATATAATTCTGCACATAGTGCAGAATTATATAACATTATATTAGTGCTAGCTTTATGTAACATAATATTGCCGGTGAAATTTTTATTAAAAAAAGAGGGTTTTTTTGACCCGCCCTCTGTGCTCTACTGAGCGGGTCTGGTTTTCCCTCTGAGCGCATCTCGGCAGCTGTCTAGTCCCAGCGCGGCCTGATCGCGCCATTTCACTCAATGTAGCTCGCTCCCGCTGTCAGACAGAGCAGGAGCGAGCTACATGTGAAAGGTCTATAATCAACTGGATAACTTGCGTATATCAACAAATGATCCCCCTATATAAAGTGAGGGATATCTGTGGTTTATATCAGTTAATTAGAGCAATATATAGGTGTATGTATTCTGCTGGTCTGCACAGATTTTCTCTCTGGGGATACCAGAGACCTATACTAGTTAATTACCGCAATATATAACTTTTATGTGAGGGCTCGTTTTATATATAGAATTATCTACAGAGATATCATCACTGGAAATACCAGGAACCTATACCTGTTAGTTACCAACAAATTGCGTAAATGTTATACCAATAGCCTATACCTTTAGATTACCAATATAAGTGTGGAGACAAAAATAACTAGTTTGTATTGTGGCAGTACTCCAATATCAATGAGAGGTACCAAAAAATATTTTTCTGTACCTTTAAATTGCAAAAAATAGATAACTTGCCTATATCAACAAAAGGCTCCCCTATATATAGTGGGGGATTTATGTAGTCTGCATAGATTTTTTTCTCTGGGAATACCAGAGACCTATACCAGTTAGTTACCGCAATATATATAGGTGTCTGTTAGTCTACACAGATTATCACAAATTGGTTCTTATATGTAATACAGGTGATGTTTATCTCTACAGATTTCTTCTCTGGGAATACCAGAGACCTATACCAGTTAGTTACCGCTGTAAATAGCATTATTGTAAGGGCTCATATGAGGGAGCCAGGTCATAGAAATTACAGATTTCCTCTCTGGGGATACCAGAGACCTATACCAGTTAGTTACCGATGTGGATAACATGGATATAAGGACTCATATTAGGGAGCCAGGTCTTAGAGTTAACCATCAAGTGGAAATGTAAAAATCCTCAGAAAAAATATCAAATACCTTGTAATACCATATGTATGAAGTATATAAAGATAGGCATAGCTTTTAAAAAAAAGAGGGAGAGGGGGAACAGGAACGCCACTGATGTGTTTCGCCGTGGTGGCTGTATCAAAGGCCCTTTGATACAGAGTATTGCCAACATACAAATAAATAATTTCTGTCTTTTTACCAACATTGGTAAATCCAAAGGTATCAATTCCTGGTATCTCCAGAACAATATAATCACTCATAATCCAGGAAATTTATGGCACAGGTCTCTGAGTTACCAGAAAATTATTATTAGGCACATTGTGACAAAGGTGTCTACAGGGAGTGCAGAATTATTAGGCAAATGAGTATTTTGACCACATCATCCTCTTTATGCATGTTGTCTTACTCCAAGCTGTATAGGCTCGAAAGCCTACTACCAATTAAGCATATTAGGTGATGTGCATCTCTGTAATGAGAAGGGGTGTGGTCTAATGACATCAACACCCTATATCAGGTGTGCATAATTATTAGGCAACTTCTTTTCCTTTGGCAAAATGGGTCAAAAGAAGGACTTGACAGGCTCAGAAAAGTCAAAAATAGTGAGATATCTTGCAGAGGGATGCAGCACTCTTAAAATTGCAAAGCTTCTGAAGCGTGATCATCGAACAATCAAGCGTTTCATTCAAAATAGTCAACAGGGTCGCAAGAAGCATGTGGAAAAACCAAGGCGCAAAATAACTGCCCATGAACTGAGAAAAGTCAAGCGTGCAGCTGCCAAGATGCCACTTGCCACCAGTTTGGCCATATTTCAGAGCTGCAACATCACTGGGGTGCCCAAAAGCACACGGTGTGCAATACTCAGAGACATGGCCAAGGTAAGAAAGGCTGAAAGACGACCACCACTGAACAAGACACACAAGCTGAAACGTCAAGACTGGGCCAAGAAATATCTCAAGACTGATTTTTCTAAGGTTTTATGGACTGATGAAATGAGAGTGAGTCTTGATGGGCCAGATGGATGGGCCCGTGGCTGGATTGGTACAGGGCAGAGAGCTCCAGTCCGACTCAGACGCCAGCAAGGTGGAGGTGGAGTACTGGTTTGGGCTGGTATCATCAAAGATGAGCTTGTGGGGCCTTTTCGGGTTGAGGATGGAGTCAAGCTCAACTCCCAGTCCTACTGCCAGTTTCTGGAAGACACCTTCTTCAAGCAGTGGTACAGGAAGAAGTCTGTATCCTTCAAGAAAAACATGATTTTCATGCAGGACAATGCTCCATCACACGCGTCCAAGTACTCCACAGCGTGGCTGGCAAGAAAGGGTATAAAAGAAGAAAATCTAATGACATGGCCTCCTTGTTCACCTGATCTGAACCCCATTGAGAACCTGTGGTCCATCATCAAATGTGAGATTTACAAGGAGGGAAAACAGTACACCTCTCTGAACAGTGTCTGGGAGGCTGTGGTTGCTGCTGCACGCAATGTTGATGGTGAACAGATCAAAACACTGACAGAATCAATGGATGGCAGGCTTTTGAGTGTCCTTGCAAAGAAAGGTGGCTATATTGGTCACTGATTTGTTTTTGTTTTGTTTTTGAATGTCAGAAATGTATATTTGTGAATGTTGAGATGTTATATTGGTTTCACTGGTAAAAATAAATAATTGAAATGGGTATATATTTGTTTTTTGTTAAGTTGCCTAATAATTATGCACAGTAATAGTCACCTGCACACACAGATATCCCCCTAAAATAGCTATAACTAAAAACAAACTAAAAACTACTTCCAAAACTATTCAGCTTTGATATTAATGAGTTTTTTGGGTTCATTGAGTACATGGTTGTTGTTCAATAATAAAATTAATCCTCAAAAATACAACTTGCCTAATAATTCTGCACTCCCTGTATACCGAAGTGTATTTTTCCACAAGAATATGTATACCCTCTGATCACTAAATGAATAGCTAATTGTTTTTTGGGATGTATCACAGACAGAAATCCTAGGCCCCCTCATATTTGGGCATTACTTAGGCTGTGGGCTTTCCACTCTCTTTCACCCAATTAACTCAGCACTTTGTTGTAAAGTAAGGCATATGCAAATTTCAATTGTGTGTATGACCCCACCCAGTTTTAAGTTTATGAAGTAAAAGTTAAGTTTTATTTTTCTTTCTCTTCCTTGGTCCTCTAAATTAACCGACCTGATCAAACGTTAAAAGTGCTACATTTGTACTCTTTTTCAGTCTCTTACTGATTTGCCTAGAAATAACTACCTCTAATGTAATAAAACAATTGTAATACTAATGCCTTTTGTAACATGAATAAAAATTTTAAAATATATATTTATGTTTACAATAAAAAACACAAGAAGTTAAAAGAACATGCATCATAAATAAGAAAGCATAATAGTTTAAACATAACCTAATCAACCCCCATACAGGTATGGGGGGTGGTTAGGTGATTAAAGGGACAGTTTACTCAAAAATGTTCTCCCCTTTAATTTGTTCCCAATGATCCACTTTACCTGCTGGAGTGTATTAAATTGTTTACAAGTAGCTCCTTTACCCTTATATTGGCATTTGAAATAGTTGATTTAGCATGTGGTATCCCCACCTATGCTGAAAGTTTGTGGCCGCAGGTCCCAGCTATAGATAAGCTTTGTAAACACAGCCAGCAGAAGAAATTATACTCCCAGTGGGATATAGCAGAGATATGGTAATAAAATGTTTATTTTCCATTGTTCTCTCCAAGTACTGGTGATAGTTTTATGGACAGATATAAGATAAAGAAGCAGGTATATGTACACAATGTGATACAGTAATGAGATCTGATTATACCTACAAGCTCAACCCATTTTATTAGGTTGTGGCTTCAAAACACAAAATCAGAGCTTTAATATACACACAAAAACATAAAAAGCTATTTTTCATACATTTTTTTTCTCTGCAGTTGGTAAAGAAAGCAATTGTAAACACATTAAGCGAAAAACTATTTTTCAGTATACTGTCCCTTTAAGGCCTATTGCATGCTAAACATTAATAATTTGCATGCTAAACATTAATAATCACCTAATTAACTCCCATGCAGGTATGGGGGGGCGATTAAGGCCTACTAAAAGCTAAACATCAATAATCACCTAATCAACCAACATACATGTATGGGGGGTGATTAGGTAATTAAAGCCTTAACCGCAACCTTCCAACGCAATCTATAACTACACTAACACCTAACCCCCTTAAATTAAATTCCCTAAGTTTCTTGAAATTAAATTTAAAAAAATCTAATTTACAAAAAAATAATAAAATAAATACAGTAACACCATTATACCCAACACTAATCTACATGCCCCATAAAATAACCCCCCCCCCAAAAAAAAAAAACACAACAACCTAAACCCTTACACTAAAATAAATTACAATATCCCTTAAAAGGGCGTTTTGTAGGACACTGCCCTAAAGATAATTTAGCTCTTTTACAATTAAAAAAAACCTCTACAATACAAGTGACCCCCACCTCCCAAAATAATATCTGCCAAAAACAAAACTATCCTAAAAAATAAAAGTTAAAATAAAAAAGCATATTCTTAAAAATAAAAAAAACTAACCCCAAAGGTGGTACTCACGATTGAAAATCTGGCTCCTCTTGATCCAACGTTGGGCCCTCTTCATCCCGGGTCCTGGTGCTGGGGGCCCATCTTCACAGTAACGGAAGCAGACTTTGGCGGCCTCTTCTGCCGGCTCTGCTCAGTAACCTTAATTCACATAAGGGCCCTCTTCATCTTTGAGTTGGAAGCGAACTTCAGCGGCCTCTTCTGCCGCCTCTGCTTCGCATCTTCTTTTCTTAGGCTCTCTTCCTCGAGCCCTGGTCTTCATGCAGTCACGCCAGACATTGAATTTCCGGAAGCAAGGAACCCCTTTATATAGGGGTACTGCTTCAAGAAAGCAAGAAAGTATTTAATTTTAAATTCTAATTATCCAATAGAAAATGTTAATTAGAATATAAAATCAAATACTTTCTTGCTATTGGCTGATTAAACATCAGCCAATAGGGATTTAATGATTTAAAAACAGCCAATAGGGATGAAGCTGTACCCCTGTATAAAGGGGTACCTCACTTCAGGCAATTTAGTAAGCAGTGGCGACCGCATGAAGACCAGGGCTCGAGGAAGAGAGCTTCAGAAAAGAAGATGCAGAGTGGAGGCGGTGGAAGAGGCAGCCGAAGTTTGACTCCGCTGCCGTGAAGATGGGCCCCTGGCACCGGGATGAAAAGGGCCCTGACGTAAATGAAGATTGCTGAGCGGCGGAAGAGGCCGGTAAAGTCCTCCTCCACCGTGAAGATGGGCCCCCAGCATCAGGAGCCAGGAGGAAGAGGGCCCTGACTTGGATGAAGATTTTGGAGCCGAGGCATATGAATCAGCCGACGTCCGCAAAGATGGTCCCCCCAGCGCCAGGAGCCCAGGATGAAGAGGGCCCAACGTTGGATCAAGAGGAGATGGATTTTCGATCGGTGAGTACAACCTTTGGGGTTAGTTAGGGCTTTTTTGGGGTGTTTTTTTTTTTTTTTTTACTTTTTTAAGAATAGGCTTTTTTATTTTAACTTTTATTTTTTAGTATAGTTCTTTTAGATAGCTTATTATTTTGGGGTGGGGGTTATTGTACTGTAGAGGTTTTTTTTTTTAAAATGTAATTGTAAAAGAGCTATTGTAATTTATTTTAGTGTTAGGGTTGAGTTTTTGTTTTTTTGTTTTTTCTGTGTTTTTTTATGGTGCATGTAGATTAGTGTTAGGAATACTGGTGTTTTTTATTTTGGATACATTTTTATTTTCTGTAACTTTTTTTTCTTCATGTAACTTAGGGGGTTTAGTTTAGCGGGGGTTAGGTGTTGTATGGTTAGATTGCGTTGTGGGTTGTGATGGTTTACGGTTAATATTTTTTATTTTTTTTAAAGTAAGTAATTAGAAGTATAGGGCAGGAAAGACTGCTAAAAGCGAGTGTGCTAATTAAAACAACATTTATTGAATACTATTAATAATGTAAAAAACTAACAGTGTAGATGTATGTAAAACTTAGATTAAAACATAAAACACAAAAGTGGGGGGATGAGTACCAGCATACCCAGGGGATGACCATAAATAGAAATTCTAGACATGAAAAAAATACTAGGACTCAGTATATGCAAGATGCAGGCAGCGCAAAAGATATATATAAATATATGATTGTGCAAGCCAGAGGTATAACCTCACAATAATTAAGACAAATACCAAGATTAGTATTGTACTAGTCAGAGATAAACAATAGTACCATAAGTGTAAAATATATATAGGGTAAAAAAAAAAAAACAGGCCGTTGTACACCCAAAAATGCTCACAGATTGCACAGAAACTGTCTAAAAGGAGGATTGGTCTCACAACCCATAATGCTATCTAAGTGCAATACTGGAGCGGTGGAGGCCAGTCTGAGTAATCACCACATATAAGACACAATAAGAGTTTAACAAAGACACGACTATAAGTATCATTACTCCTAACCAATATACCAGGTAGCTGAACTCAAGGAGCGCCTGATGCGCATTTCGCCTTACTAGGCTTTCTCAAAGGCTAACCGGACTAGGGAGAGCCTTCCTGCTTAAATAATTTCTATTGACCAATCAGGGGTCAGAAAATTCTCACACCCCTGAGAGGGACCAATGGAAGATGTCCTCCTATCATTATGCATTTCCTTTTAATTCTGAGGAATTCTCCTATGGGAATTACTTTTTTTATCTCTACAGTATGGCAACTGTCAAACTGTAAAATTGAATTTGTTGCTGTGTCTTTCCTGTAAATATCCGTTTTCAGCTGGTTATTATCATCTTTGTAAATTGTCACATCCAGAAATTCTACTTTCTCTTTATTTAAATTGTAAGTGAGTTTTAGATTCATATAATTAGTTTACAAAATGGTTATGAATTCTTTAAATATGTCCTCACTACCTGTCCATATTAGAAACAGATCGTCTATATATCTGCACCATTGACTTATATGTTTAGTATATTGGGAAAGATTTTCATTGAATACAATTTCCCTCTCCCACCAGCCTAGATAAATGTTGGCATATGTGGATGCGCATGACGAGCCCATTGCGGTGCCCTGGATCTGAAGGTAAAAATTGTTGTTAAAAAACACAATTTATGCTTACCTGATAAATGTATTTCTCTTGTGGTGTATCCAGTCCACGGATCATCCATTACTTGTGGGATATTCTCCTTCCCAACAGGAAGTTGCAAGAGGACACCCACAGCAGAGCTGCTATATAGCTCCTCCCCTAACTGCCATATCCAGTCATTCGACCGAAACAAGCCGAGAAAGGAGAAACCATAGGGTGCAGTGGTGACTGAAGTTTAATCTAAAATTTTGACCTGCCTTAAAAGGACAGGGCGGGCCGTGGACTGGATACACCACAAGAGAAATACATTTATCAGGTAAGCATAAATTGTGTTTTCTCTTGTAAGGTGTATCCAGTCCACGGATCATCCATTACTTGTGGGATACCAATACCAAAGCTAAAGTACACGGATGAAGGGAGGCACAAGGCAGGTACTTAAACGGAAGGTACCACTGCCTGTAAAACCTTTCTCCCAAAAATAGCCTCGGAAGAAGCAAAAGTATCAAATTTGTAGAATTTTGAAAAAGTATGAAGCGAAGACCAAGTCGCTGCCTTGCAAATCTGTTCAACAGAAGCCTCATTTTTAAAGGCCCAAGTGGAAGCCACAGCTCTAGTAGAATGAGCTGTAATCCTTTCAGGAGGCTGCTGTCCAGCAGTCTCATAGGCTAAGCGGATGCTTCTTAGCCAAAAGGAAAGAGAGGTTGCCGAAGCCTTTTGACCTCTCCTTTGTCCAGAGTAAACCACAAACAAAGCAGATGTTTGACGAAAATCTTTAGTAGCTTGTAAGTAAAACTTTAAAGCACGAATCACGTCCAGATTATGTAAAATACTTCCTTCTTTGAAGAAGGATTAGGACACAATGATGGAACAACAATCTCTTGATTGATATTCTTAGTAGATACCACCTTAGGCAAAAACACAGGTTTTGTACACAGAACTACCTTATCTGTATGGAAGATCAGATAAGGAGAATCACATTGTAAAGCAGATAACTCGGAGACTCTACGAGCCGAGGAAATAGCCATCAAAAAAAGAACTTTCGAAGATAAAAGTTTGATATCTATGGAATGAAGAGGTTCAAACGGAACCCCTTGAAGAACTTTAAGAACCAAATTTAAGCTCCATGGGGGAGCAACAGGTTTAAACACAGGCTTGATTCTAACCAACGCCTGACAAAACGCCTGAACGTCTGGAACATCCGCCAGACGCTTGTGCAAAAGAATAGACAGAGCAGAAATCTGTCCCTTCAAAGAACTAGCTGATAATCCTTTTTCCAAACCCTCTTGGAGAAAAGATAATATCCTGGGAATCTTAACCTTACTCCATGAGTAACTTTTGGATTCACACCAATAAAGATATTTACGACATATCTTATGGTAGATTTTCCTGGTGACAGGCTTTCGTGACTGTATTAAGGTATCAATGACTGACTCGGAGAAGCCACGCTTCGATAAAATCAAGCGTTCAATCTCCAGGCAGTCAGTCTCCGAGAAATTAGATTTGGATGATTGAAAGGACCTTGTAGTAGAAGGTCTCGTCTCAAAGGCAGAGTCCAAGGTGGAAAGGATGACATGTCCACTAGGTCTGCATACCAGGTCCTGCGTGGCCACGCAGGCGCTATCAAGATCACCGATGCTCTCTCCTGCTTGATTTTGGCAATCAGTCGAGGGAGCAGAGGAAACGGTGGAAACACGTAAGCCAGGTTGAAAGACCAAGGCGCTGCTAGAGCATCTATCAGCGTCGCTTCCGGGTCCCTGGACCTGGATCCGTAATAAGGAAGCTTGGCATTCTGGCAAGACACCATGAGATCCAGTTCTGGTTTGCCCCAACGATGAATCAATTGAGCAAACACCTCCGGATGGAGTTCCCACTCCCCCGGATGAAAAGTCTGACGACTTAGAAAATCCGCCTCCCAGTTCTCTACACCTGGGATATGGATCGCTTATAGGTGGCAAGAGTGTCTCTCTGCCCAGCGAATTATTTTGGAGACTTCTAACATCGCTAGGGAACTCCTTGTTCCCCCTTGATGGTTGATGTAGCCACAGTCGTGATGTTGTCCAACTGAAATCTGATGAACCTCAGGGTTGTTAACTGAGGCCAAGCTTGAAGAGCATTGAATATTGCCCTCAATTCCAGAATATTTATTGAGAGGAGTTTCTCCTCCTGAGTCCACGATCCTTGATTCTTCAGGGAGTTCCAGACTGCACCCCAACCTAAAAGGCTGGCATCTGTCGTTACAATTGTCCAATCTGGCCTGCGAAAGGTCATACCTTTGGACAGATGGACCCGAGATAGCCACCAGAGGAGAGAATCTCTGGTCTCTTGATCCAGATTTAGTAGAGGGGACAAATCTGTGTAATCCCCATTCAACTGACTGAGCATGCATAGTTGCAGCGGTCTGAGATGTAGGCGCGCAAACGGTACTATGTCCATTGCCGCTACCATTAAGCCGATTACTTCCATGCACTGAGCCACCGAAGGGCGCGGAATAGAATGGAGAACACGGCAAGAATTTAGAAGTTTTGATAACCTGGACTCCGTCTCCGTTTCTACAGAATCTATCAGAGTCCCTAGGAAGGAGACTCTTGTGAGTGTGGACAGAGAACTCTTTTCCTTGTTCACTTTCCACCCATGCAACCACAGAAATGCCAGAACTATGTCCGTATGGGACTTGGCAATTTGGAAGTTTGACGCCTGTATCAGGATGTCGTCTAGATAGGGGGCCACTGCTATGCCCCGCGGCCTTAGGACCACCAGAAGCGACCCCAGAACCTTTGTAAAAATTCTTGGGGCTGTAGCTAACCCGAAGGGAAGAGCCACAAACTGGTAATGCCTGTCCAGAAAGGCAAACCTTAGGAACCGATGATGATCTTTGTGTATCAGAATGTGAAGGTAAGCATCCTTTAAATCCACGGTAGTCATATATTGACCCTCCTGGATCATAGGTAGGATGGTCCGAATAGTTTCCATTTTGAATGATGGAACTCTGAGGATTTTGTTTAAGATCTTTAGATCCAAGATTGGTCTGAAGGTTCCCTCTTTTTTGGGAACCACAAACAGATTTGCGTAAAATCCCTGTCCCTGTTCCTCCTTTGGAACTGGATGGATCACTCCCATAACTAGAAGGTCTTGCACACAGTGTAAGAATGCCTCTTTCTTTATCTGGTTCACAGATAATCGTGAAAGGTGAAATCTCCCTTGTGGAGGGGAAGCCTTGAAGTCCAAAAGATACCCCTGAGATATAATCTCCAACACCCAGGGATCCTGAACATCTCTTGCCCACGCCTGGGCGAAGAGAGAAAGTCTGCCCCCTACTAGATCCGTTACCGGTTAGGGGGCCGTTCCTTCATGCTGTCTTAGAGGCAGCAGCAGGCTTTTTGGCCTGCTTGCCTTTGTTCAAGGACTGGTTAGGTTTCCAGGCCGTTTTGGACTGAGCAAAAGTTCCCTCTTGTTTTGTAGCAGAGGAAGTTGATGCTGCACTTGCCTTGAAGTTTCGAAAGGCACGAAAAACAGAATTTATGTTTACCTGATAAATTTCTTTCTCCAACGGTGTGTCCGGTCCACGGCGTCATCCTTACTTGTGGGATATTCTCTTCCCCAACAGGAAATGGCAAAGAGCCCAGCAAAGCTGGTCACATGATCCCTCCTAGGCTCCGCCTACCCCAGTCATTCGACCGACGTTAAGGAGGAATAATAGCATAGGAGAAACCATATGGTACCGTGGTGACTGTAGTTAAAGAAAATAAATTATCAGACCTGATTAAAAAACCAGGGCGGGCCGTGGACCGGACACACCGTTGGAGAAAGAAATTTATCAGGTAAACATAAATTCTGTTTTCTCCAACATAGGTGTGTCCGGTCCACGGCGTCATCCTTACTTGTGGGAACCAATACCAAAGCTTTAGGACACGGATGAAGGGAGGGAGCAAATCAGGTCACCTAAATGGAAGGCACCACGGCTTGCAAAACCTTTCTCCCAAAAATAGCCTCAGAAGAAGCAAAAGTATCAAACTTGTAAAATTTGGTAAAAGTGTGCAGTGAAGACCAAGTCGCTGCCCTACATATCTGATCAACAGAAGCCTCGTTCTTGAAGGCCCATGTGGAAGCCACAGCCCTAGTGGAATGAGCTGTGATTCTTTCGGGAGGCTGCCGTCCGGCAGTCTCGTAAGCCAATCTGATGATGCTTTTAATCCAAAAAGAGAGAGAGGTAGAAGTTGCTTTTTGACCTCTCCTTTTACCTGAATAAACAACAAACAAGGAAGATGTTTGTCTAAAATCCTTTGTAGCATCTAAATAGAATTTTAGAGCGCGAACAACATCCAAATTGTGCAACAAGCGTTCCTTCTTTGAAACTGGTTTCGGACACAGAGAAGGTACGATAATCTCCTGGTTAATGTTTTTGTTAGAAACAACTTTTGGAAGAAAACCAGGTTTAGTACGTAAAACCACCTTATCTGCATGGAACACCAGATAAGGAGGAGAACACTGCAGAGCAGATAATTCTGAAACTCTTCTAGCAGAAGAAATTGCAACTAAAAACAAAACTTTCCAAGATAATAACTTAATATCAACGGAATGTAAGGGTTCAAACGGAACCCCCTGAAGAACTGAAAGAACTAAATTGAGACTCCAAGGAGGAGTCAAAGGTTTGTAAACAGGCTTGATTCTAACCAGAGCCTGAACAAAGGCTTGAACATCTGGCACAGCTGCCAGTTTTTTGTGAAGTAACACCGACAAGGCAGAAATCTGTCCCTTCAGGGAACTTGCCGATAATCCTTTTTCCAATCCTTCTTGAAGGAAGGATAGAATCCTAGGAATCTTAACCTTGTCCCAAGGGAATCCTTTAGATTCACACCAACAGATATATTTTTTCCAAATTTTGTGGTAAATCTTTCTAGTTACAGGCTTTCTGGCCTGAACAAGAGTATCGATAACAGAATCTGAGAAACCTCGCTTCGATAAAATCAAGCGTTCAATCTCCAAGCAGTCAGCTGGAGTGAAACCAGATTCGGATGTTCGAACGGACCCTGAACAAGAAGGTCTCGTCTCAAAGGTAGCTTCCAAGGTGGAGCCGATGACATATTCACCAGATCTGCATACCAAGTCCTGCGTGGCCACGCAGGAGCTATCAAGATCACCGACGCCCTCTCCTGATTGATCCTGGCTACCAGCCTGGGGATGAGAGGAAACGGCGGGAACACATAAGCTAGTTTGAAGGTCCAAGGTGCTACTAGTGCATCCACTAGAGCCGCCTTGGGATCCCTGGATCTGGACCCGTAGCAAGGAACTTTGAAGTTCTGACGAGAGGCCATCAGATCCATGTCTGGAATGCCCCATAGTTGAGTGACTAGGGCAAAGATTTCCGGATGGAGTTCCCACTCCCCCGGATGCAATGTCTGACGACTCAGAAAATCCGCTTCCCAATTTTCCACTCCCGGGATGTGGATAGCAGACAGGTGGCAGGAGTGAGACTCCGCCCATAGAATAATCTTGGTCACTTCTTCCATCGCTAGGGAACTCCTTGTTCCCCCCTGATGGTTGATGTACGCAACAGTCGTCATGTTGTCTGATTGAAACCGTATGAACTTGGTCCTTGCTAGCTGAGGCCAAGCCTTGAGAGCATTGAATATCGCTCTCAGTTCCAGAATATTTATCGGTAGAAGAGATTCTTCCCGAGACCAAAGACCCTGAGCTTTCAGGGATCCCCAGACCGCGCCCCAGCCCATCAGACTGGCGTCGGTCGTGACAATGACCCACTCTGGTCTGCGGAATGTCATCCCTCGTGACAGGTTGTCCAGGGACAGCCACCAACGGAGTGAGTCTCTGGTCCTCTGATTTACTTGTATCTTTGGAGACAAGTCTGTATAGTCCCCATTCCACTGACTGAGCATGCACAGTTGTAATGGTCTTAGATGAATGCGCGCAAAAGGAACTATGTCCATTGCCGCTACCATCAACCCGATCACTTCCATGCACTGAGCTACGGAAGGAAGAGGAACGGAATGAAGTATTCGACAAGAGTCCAGAAGTTTTGTCTTTCTGGCCTCTGTTAGAAAAATCCTCATTTCTGAGGAGTCTATAATTGTTCCCAAGAAGGGAACCCTTGTTGACGGGGATAGAGAACTCTTTTCCACGTTCACTTTCCAGCCGTGCGATCTGAGAAAGGCCAGGACGATGTCCGTGTGAGCCTTTGCTCGAGGGAGGGACGACGCTTGAATCAGAATGTCGTCCAGGTAAGGTACTACTGCAATGCCCCTTGGTCTTAGCACCGCTAGAAGGGACCCTAGTACCTTTGTGAAAATCCTTGGAGCAGTGGCTAATCCGAAAGGAAGCGCCACGAACTGGTAATGTTTGTCCAGGAATGCAAACCTTAGGAACCGATGATGTTCCTTGTGGATAGGAATATGTAGATACGCATCCTTTAAATCCACCGTGGTCATGAATTGACCTTCCTGGATGGAAGGAAGGATAGTTCGAATGGTTTCCATCTTGAACGATGGGACCTTGAGAAATTTGTTTAAGATCTTGAGATCTAGGATTGGTCTGAACGTTCCCTCTTTTTTGGGAACTATGAACAGATTGGAGTAGAACCCCATCCCTTGTTCTCTCAATGGAACAGGATGAATCACTCCCATTTTTAACAGGTCTTCTACACAATGTAAGAACGCCTGTCTTTTTATGTGGTCTGAAGACAACTGAGACCTGTGGAACCTCCCCCTTGGGGGAAGTCCCTTGAATTCCAGAAGATAACCCTGGGAGACTATTTCTAGCGCCCAAGGATCCAGAACATCTCTTGCCCAAGCCTGAGCGAAGAGAGAGAGTCTGCCCCCCACCAGATCCGGTCCCGGATCGGGGGCCGATATTTCATGCTGTCTTGGTAGCAGTGGCAGGTTTCTTGGCCTGCTTTCCCTTGTTCCAGCCTTGCATTGGTCTCCAAGCTGGCTTGGCCTGAGAAGTATTACCCTCTTGCTTAGAGGACGTAGCACCTTGGGCTGGTCCGTTTTTACGAAAGGGACGAAAATTAGGTCTATTTTTTGCCTTGAAAGGCCGATCCTGAGGAAGGGCATGGCCCTTACCCCCAGTGATATCAGAGATAATCTCTTTCAAGTCAGGACCAAACAGCGTTTTCCCCTTGAAAGGAATGTTTAGTAGCTTGTTCTTGGAAGACGCATCAGCCGACCAAGATTTCAACCAAAGCGCTCTGCGCGCCACAATAGTAAACCCAGAATTCTTAGCCGCTAACTTAGCCAATTGCAAAGAGGCGTCTAGAGTGAAAGAATTAGCCAATTTGAGAGCATTGACTCTGTCCATAATCTCCTCATAAGGAGGAGAGTCACTATCGAGCACCTTAATCAGTTCATCAAACCAGAAATATGCGGCTGTAGTGACAGGGACAATGCATGAAATGGGTTGTAGAAGGTAACCCTGCTGAACAAACATCTTTTTAAGCAAACCTTCTAATTTTTTATCCATAGGATCTTTGAAAGCACAACTATCCTCTATGGGAATAGTGGTGCGTTTGTTTAAAGTAGAAACCGCTCCCTCGACCTTGGGGACTGACTGCCATAAGTCCTTTCTGGGGTCGACCATAGGAAACAATTTTTTAAATATGGGGGGAGGGACGAAAGGAATACCGGGCCTTTCCCATTCTTTATTAACAATGTCCGCCACCCGCTTGGGTATAGGAAAAGCTTCTGGGAGCCCCGGCACCTCTAGGAACTTGTCCATTTTACATAGTTTCTCTGGGATGACCAAATTTTCACAATCATCCAGAGTGGATAATACCTCCTTAAGCAAAATGCGGAGATGTTCCAATTTAAATTTAAAAGTAATCACATCAGATTCAGCCTGCTGAGAAATGTTCCCTAAATCAGTAATTTCTCCCTCAGACAAAACCTCCCTGGCCCCCTCAGATTGGGTTAGGGGCCCTTCAGAGATATTAATATCAGCGTCGTCATGCTCTTCAGTAACTAAAACAGAGCATCCACGCTTACGCTGACAAGGGTTCATTTTGGCTAAAATGTTTTTGACAGAATTATCCATTACAGCCGTTAATTGTTGCATAGTAAGGAGTATTGGCGCGCTAGATGTACTAGGGGCCTCCTGAGTGGGCAAGACTCGTGTAGACGAAGGAGGGAATGATGCAGTACCATGCTTACTCCCCTCACTTGAGGAATCATCTTGGGCATCATTGTCATTATCACATAAATCACATTTATTTAAATGAATAGGAATTCTGGCTTCCCCACATTCAGAACACAGTCTATCTGGTAGTTCAGACATGTTAAACAGGCATAAACTTGATAAGAAAGTACAAAAAACGTTTTGAAATAAAACCGTTACTGTCACTTTAAATTTTAAACTGAACACACTTTATTACTGCAATTGCGAAAAAACATGAAGGAATTGTTCAAAATTCACCAAACTTTCACCACAGTGTCTTAAAGCCTTGAAAATATTGCACACCAATTTTGGAAGCTTTAACCCTTAAAATAACGGAACCGGAGCCGTTTTAAGCTTTAACCCCTTTACAGTCCCTGGTATCTGCTTTGCTGAGACCCAACCAAACCCAAAGGGGAATACGATACCAAATGACGCCTTCAGAAGTCTTTTATAAGTATCAGAGCTCCTCTCACATGCGACTGCATGCCATGCCTCTCAAAAACAAGTGCGCAACACCGGCGCGAAAATGAGACTCTGCCTATGCTTTGGGAAAGCCCCTAAAGAATAAGGTGTCTAAAACAGTGCCTGCCGATATTATTATATCAAAATACCCCGAATAAATGATTCCTCAAGGCTAAATAAGTGTTAATATCAATCGATTTAGCCCAAAAAAGGTCTACAGTCCAAATAAGCCCTTGTGAAGCCCTTATTTACAATCGTAATAAACATGGCTTACCGGATCCCATAGGGAAAATGACAGCTTCCAGCATTACATCGTCTTGTTAGAATGTGTCATACCTCAAGCAGCAAAGGACTGCAAACTGTTCCCCCAACTGAAGTTAATTGCTCTCAACAGTCCTGTGTGGAACAGCCATGGATTTTAGTTACGGTTGCTAAAATCATTTTCCTCATACAAACAGAATTCTTCATCTCTTTTCTGTTTCTGAGTAAATAGTACGTACCAGCACTATTTGAAAATAACAAACTCTTGATTGAATAATGAAAAACTACAGTTAAACACTAAAAAACTCTAAGCCATCTCCGTGGAGATGTTGCCTGTACAACGGCAAAGAGAATGACTGGGGTAGGCGGAGCCTAGGAGGGATCATGTGACCAGCTTTGCTGGGCTCTTTGCCATTTCCTGTTGGGGAAGAGAATATCCCACAAGTAAGGATGACGCCGTGGACCGGACACACCTATGTTGGAGAAATTAGACTGTTTGGCCCTTGATTTGAACCTGTCCTGAGGAAGGGCATGACCTTTACCTCCAGTAATGTCAGCAATAATTTCCTTCAAACCAGGCCCGAATAGGGTCTGTCCCTTGAAGGGAATGTTAAGTAGTTTAGACTTTGAAGTCACGTCAGCTGACTAAGATTTAAGCCATAGCGCCCTGCGCGCCTGGATGGCAAATCCAGAATTCTTAGCCGTTAGTTTAGTCAAATGAACAATGGCATCAGAAACAAAATAATTAGCTAGCTTAAGTGCTCTAAGCTTGTTAAGTATGTCATCAAATGGAGTAAAGCCTCTTCCAGAGACTCAAACCAGAACGCCGCAGCAGCAGTGACAGGAGCAATGCATGCAAGGGGCTGCAGGATAAAACCTTGTTGAATAAACATTTTCTTAAGGTAACCCTCTAATTTTTTATCCATAGGATCTGAAAAAGCACAACTGTCCTCGACAGGGATAGTAGTACGCTTTGCTAAAGTAGAAACTGCTCCCTCCACCTTAGGGACCGCCTGCCATAAGTTCCGTGTGGTGGCGTCTATGGGAGACATTTTTCTAAAAATAGGAGGGGGGGGGAAACGGCACACCGGGTCTATCCCACTCTTTATTAATAATTTCTGTAAACCTTTTAGGTATTGGAAAAACCTCAGTACACACCGGCACTGCAAAGTATTTATCCAGTCTACACAATTTCTCTGGCACTGCAACTGTGTCACAGTCATTCAGAGCAGCTAAAACCTCCCTAAGCAGTACACGGAGGTTCTCAAGCTTAAATTTAAAAGTAGAAATATCAGAATCAGGTTTCCCTGAGTCAGAGATATCACCCACAGACTGAAGCTCTCCTTCCTCAGTTTCTGCATATTGTGAGGCAGTATCAGACATGGACCTTAAAGCGTCTGTATGCTCTGTATTACGCCTAACACCAGAGCTATCTCGCTTTCCTCTAAATTCAGGCAGCCTGGCTAATACCGCTGACAGTGTATTATCCATGACTGCCGCCATGTCTTGTAAAGTAATCGCTATGGGCGTCCTTGATGTACTTGGTGCCATTTGAGCGTGAGTCCCTTGAGCGAGAGTCAAAGGGTCTGACACGTGGGGAGAGTTAGTCGGCATAACTTCCCCCTCGTCAGAATCCTCTGGTGATAAATTTTTTAAAGACAAAAGCTGATCTTTATTGTTTAAAGTGAAATCAATACATTTAGTACACATTCTCATATGGGGTTCCACCATGGCTTTTAAACATAATGAACAAGGAGTTTCCTCTATGTCAGACATGTTTATACAGACTAGCAATGAGACTAGCAAGCTTGGAAAACACTTTAAATCAAGTTAACAAGCAAATATAAAAAACAGTACAGTGCCTTTAAGAGAAACAAATTTTGTCAAAATTTGAAAAATAGTGAAAAAAGGCAGTAAATCAAACGAAATTTTTACAGTGTATGTAATAGGTTAGCAGAGCATTGCACCCACTTGCAAATGGATGATTAACCCCTTAATGCAAAAAACGGATCAAAAAAGCGAAATAAACGTTTTTTAAACAGTCACAACAACTGCCACAGCTCTACTGTGGCCCTACCTTCCTCAATAAACGACTTTGAAGCCTTTAGAGCCCTTCAGAGATGTCCTATAGCATGCAGGGGACTGCTGAGGGAAGCTGAATGTCTCTGTCTGTAATTTTAACTGCGCAAAAAGCGCTAAAATAGGCCCCTCCCACTCATACTACAACAGTGGAAAGTCTCAGGAAACTGCTTCTAGGCAAAAATCAAGCCAGCCATGTGGAAAAAACTAGGCCCCAATAAAGTTTTATCACCAAAGCATATATAAAAACGATTAAACATGCCAGCAAACGTTTTATATTGCCATTTTATAAGAGTATATATCTCTGATAGGAAGCCTGATACAAGTCGCTATTAAATCACTGTATTTAGGCTTAACTTACATTAATCCAGTATCAGCAGCATTTTCTAGTCCCTAGAAAAACTTAAAATTGCACATACCTCATAGCAGGATAACCTGCACGCCATTCTCCCTCTGAAGTTACCTCACTCCTCAGACATATGTGAGAACAGCAGTGGATCTTAGTTACAAGCTGCTAAGATCATAGAAAACGCAGGCAGGTTCTTCTTCTAAATACTGCCTGAGATAAAATGGTACAACTCCGGTACTATTTGAAAATAACAAACTTTTGATTGAAGAAAAAACTAACTATATTTTACCATTCTCCTCTTACTACCTCCATCTTTGTTGAGAGTTGCAAGAGAATGACTGGGTATGGCAGTTAGGGGAGGAGCTATATAGCAGCTCTGCTGTGGGTGTCCTCTTGCAACTTCCTGTTGGGAAGGAGAATATCCCACAAGTAATGGATGATCCGTGGACTGGATACACCTTACAAGAGAAACAAAATAATTATGTTTCAAAACAAATTTAGGTAAGGTTAGGATAAACTCATTACGTTTTAGGTTGTCTCTTTTTGATCAATGAATTAATACCTGTACTTATTATTATTCTTTTATACTTTGGTTTCATGTATATAAATCCCCCATTTTTGTGGTTGAACCATATATGACAAGGATAGCAATCACAAGATTTTATGTTGTACATAGGATCGGTAATCACTAGGTTTGATGTTGTACTTAGTATGCGGTGACACATAACTCAACCTGACAGAAGCCGTTATTAACACTCAATGACTGTGTTATAATATGTAATCACAGTCGTAATGCCAAATACATAACTTTCTGATTGACATATTTTCTGCATCAGTAATCCCTTGTTTTTGTTTAACTTAGTGACGTAACGGTCACGTAATAAACACCTATACAATGATAGGAGGACGTGTTCCAAATGGTCCCTCTCAGGTGTGTGAGAATTTTCTGACCCCTGATTGGTCAATAGAATTTATTTAAGCAGGAAGGCTCTCCCTAGTCCGGTTAGCCTTTGAGAAAGCTGAGTAAGGCGAAATGCGCATCAGGCGCTCCTTGAGTTCAGCTACCCAGTATTTTGGTTAGGAGTAATGATACTTATAGTCTTGTCTTTGGTAAACTCTTATTGTGTCTAATATGTGGTGATTACTCAGACCGGCCTGCACCGCTCCAGTATTGCACTTAGATAGCATTATTGGTTGTGAGGTCAATCCTCCTTTTAGACAGTTTCTGTGCAATCTATGAGCATTTTTGGGTGCACACCGGCCTGGGTTTTTTTACCCTATATATATTTTACACTTATGGTACTATCATTCATCTCTGACTAGTACAATACTAATCTTGGTATTTGCATTAATTATTGTGAAGTTATACCTCTGGCTTGCACAATCATATATTTATATATATCTTTTGCGCTGCCTGCATCTTGCATATACTGAGTCCTAGTATTTTTCATAGCTAGAATTTCTATTTATGGTCCTCCCCAGGGTATGCTGGTACTCACCCCCCCCCCCTTTTGTGTTTTATGTTTTAATCTAAGTTTTACATACACCTACACTGTTAGTTTTTTACATTATTAATAGTATTCAATAAATGTTAAGTTTTAATTAGCACACTCGCTTTCGGCAGTCTTTCCTGCCCTATACTGCTAATATAGTACTTTTTGAGTGCTCCATCTTTCTTTTTGTTTCCACTAATCTATGATTAGGACAGTGAGCACCCCCCATCATCCTACATAGCCTAAGGGTTAGTATACCCAATTGTTACTATTGTCAGTTTTTCTGGCATAGAATTGTGTTTGGAAAATAACTTTGTGTGTGGGGCTTTAATTGATTTAATTTCCCTTTTCTATGTAAGGTTACTACATCCTTTACTATAAATATGGGCGGCGATGCTGGGTGTTATCAATAGCCAGTATCGCTGACCAATGGCATGTATAGTAACTCCTCTCGGCGATTCTGTTATGTCAGGAGCTTGGAATATTTTTACAGGCTCATTCAACATAGCAGTGTATCCTTTGGAATATTTTGCTGCCCTGTAGCACTTTCAATCATCCTATAACCCCAAAACAGGATGATGTGTAGTCAAAAGACAGTAATCTTCACCTACTTTTCCAGATGCTCTTCAAAACAGCTATACTTTTTCAACTCATCTAACACAGAGCCCTCTAAGTAAACCTTGCAAGTTGGTATCACTGAACCTGGAAAAAAAAAAAAGAATTGCAAGTATTATATTAATAGGGTTACTATACATACATATTATATTTTTTTCTTTTTAAGATATAACGAAAACACTTCTTCCCTGTAAAATGTGTATGCAGTGTCTATTTGTTTACTATCAGGGATACTAAAAAATGCTGAGAAGTGGGGGGGGGGGGGGGGTGGAGCCGGCTAGCAAAACTGTCTTGCCAGGGCAACTACTACAATACCTACAGGACTTATTTAAATACCTACTAGAGGTCCAAGACCCACACAACATATCGCTGGATAGGGTGCACAGGGCCTTGCGTCCAAAACCTACAGAGTCGGCCCCTCCTAGGGATATTATCCTCAAATGTCACAAGTTCCAAGAGAAAGAACAAATCATGGCGGCTGCCAGAAAGAAAAAGCCCCATCACATTTAACAGCTCCTCTATCCAAATGTATGTGTACCTTAGCCCTTTAACCCTCTTTAAGCGGAAAGAAGCACGTTATTTGACACTACATTTGAAGGATCTGGGATCGCTGGGGGTTCCCCTTCTGTATTAGAGTGGTCAAGGAAAGTCGCCAAATCATTTACAAAAGAGCCGGAGGACATCTGGGAGTTTTGCAAATAACTGAACTTTGCCCAGCCTTCGTTGCCCAAACTCTTAGTCCCCAATCACAACCTCTCGAACAAAGACTCCCTCCAAAGCCCAGAAGACCAGCTTGGTAGACGGTGCCCAGGAACGAGTCGGACAACACTATGACTAGCCCCTTGATCACTACGGATCCAACATGATACCCTAAGGTCCTACACAAGAGACAGCTTACCTCCTGCTCTTGCAGCTAACATTTAAGAATAATGACACTAATCGAGTCATGTTTTACATAACTCATGGTCTTGATAGAGATCTGACACCCGAAAGTGGGATTTCACCTCAGCTTTTTCCTCCTGATTCCCCAAAACAGTTATGGAGAATCCCTTTGACCAAGTGATAAAGCCCCAATGTCACTAACGATGTTACAGTTTTTGTTATTTTAATGTTATTACTGTTTTGTTTGTATGTTTGATGATTGTTATATGTTATCTATTAAACAGGTCTGATGGCCCGGATGGGCAATACCACCTACCTATCCTTACTTCTCACCCCCCTAATTTCTCTACCTTCTTCACACTTTTTCCTCAGAGGAATTCGAGGACACCACAACTGATAGCAAGACCATGCACTCAGGTAAGACGCCTTATCACAGACACAAGTCTTATAGACTACACAGAGCCCACTCACTCGCTTCATGACCCCACAGGGCCAACCGTAAACTTATTATCATCTCCCAAAATGCCAAAGGATTAAACTCCCCAAATAAAGGATCTGTGGCTCTCAGTTGGTTCAGCAAACAGAAAGGAGATGTGGTCATGCTGCAGGAAACTCATTTTGCACACCCCTTAGAACCAAAATTGTACAATAAAGAATATCCAAAGGATTTTTTCAACTAAACTACCCAGAAAAGATGCAGAGTCGGTATCTTATTTAACAAACATACAAACTTCCAACTCATAAATGAAATAAAAGACAATGAGGGGAGACTCCTCATCTTAGTGGGACTTTTGTTCTATAGACCAGTTACTTTCGTAAATATGTATGCCCCCAATAGAAAACAAACATCCTTTATCAAAAATCTGACAGCTCTCATCCAAGAACACAGAAAGGGTATACTATTTGTGGGAGAGGATTTTAATGCGGTTATGGACCCCACACTAGATATATCCTCTTCTCACTCCACCAATGCCTTAAGAATGAAAAATATAATATATGATTGTATCAAACAAATAGGGATAGTGGACACATGGCGCACACAACACCCGCAACAGAAGAACTATACATTCTACTCATTCCCCTGGTCTACGTACTCGCGTATAGACTACCTATTTCTAGACCAGGCTAGCTTATCACTTCTACTACAATCTGACATAGGGCAGGTAACTTGGTCAGACCATGCTATGATTTCAATATCTATGGAATGGCCCAATACCCCCCTAACACCGTTTCAGTGGAGGCTAGATGACTCATTAATACACGACTATAATAATATTAAAACCGTCATGACAAAATTGAAAGAATATTTCCGATTTAATCCTACAGCTACTACATCACCACATACCCTCTGGAAGGCACATAAGGCGGTATTCAGGGGAGAACTTATTAAATTGAAAGCCACTCGAAGTAAAGTAAATAGAATGAAAACACTATCACTAATACAGTCTATCCAGAACCTAGTAGTTAGACCCAAAAACATTCTCAGAGACTCAACAATTCTTAAAGAACCAACGGCCACAAGGTTGTAACTTAACCTAATACTACAGAGAGAATCTCAGAGGAGGGCCCTCCTCCTTAGGAGGACCTTCTTTTGCGAAGGTAACAAGGCGGGGTCATTGCTTGCTAGGGCACTTAAGCACAAATCCCAATCCACATGTATACATAGTATACAAAAACCTGATCACACATCTGTTTAAGATAACAGACAGATAGCAGACACCTTTAGCAAATACTACAGTGGTCTGTATAATCTACCCGTCCCTATCACTCCCCAAACAACTAGGGAAAAAACAAAATATATTACTGAGGTGAACCTACCACACATAGATAAAGCCAAAGTGGATAAGATGGAGGAACCCATAACTCTACCTGATGTTTTGAAAGTTATTAACTCACTACCCAACGGAAAGAGCCTTGGTCCCGATGGGCTCACAAATATTTACTATAAGACCTTTAGAGACACACTAGCCCCTCACTTTTTGTCATTATTCCACTCATCGGATAACGATCACCTTTTCTCAACCACGTCCTTAGAAGCTCATGTTTCAGTGATCTTGAAGGAAGGCAAACCACCTACTGATGTTAAAAGTTATAGACCGATATCCCTGTTAAATTCAGACCTTAAAATATTAGGAAAGATTTTAGCTAATAGAATACAAAAAACTTTAGGAGACATCATTCACACAGACCAAGTTGGCTTTATCCCAAATAGATAGGCAAGGGACAACACCATTCGAGCCCTCATGCACACTTTTCTCACCAAAAGGCAATCTTTATTACTACAGTAATAAAAGGCGTGGAAAAGGCCTTTGATCAGGTAAATTGTCAATTTCTTAAAAACACACTACAGGGATTTGGACCAAACATGATAAGACATATCTTTAGCCTCTATTCCAAACCGTCAGTGAGAGTTAGAGCCAATGGGGCCTTATCAACCCCTTTTACCATCAACAACGGTACACGACAGAAATGCCCTCTCTCCCCTGCCTTGTTCTCCCAGGTTATGGAAGTCATGGCCTTGCATATTAGACAAAACAATGATATTATGATTGGTCCCCATAACTGTAAGATCTCTCTCTACGCAGACAATGTGCTGTTTACAGTAACATCCCCCAGGACCTCCATACCAGAGATAATTAAGGAATTGCAGACATTCGGGCTGCATTCCAACTTTCTCATAAATATGTAGACATCAGAGATGTTAAACATTACCCTAGCGAGTAGCGAGTTTGCCTCACTGAAAGATCTGTGCCCCCTAAAACAACAAGACACTTCAATTAGGTACTTAGGGACCCACATAACCCAGAACAACTCCTCACTCTTCAAATATAACTACATTCCCCTACTCAAGAAAATCCAGGACGATCTCAAACAATGGAGCATAAAACCTCTCTCTTGGTGGGGTCGCATCCATTCTATTAAGATGACCACATTGCCCAAGATATTGTATATCTTACAGGCCCTACCCATAAAGATCCCTAACTGGTACCTGCGCCAGCTACAAGCATCCATAAACACCTTTATTTGGAATAAAAACAAACCAAGAGTTAACAGGGCTACCCTTTATTGTTCCAACAGGGAGGGAGGACTTGGTCTCCCGGACATCCGCTCTTACTACGAGTCGGTGACACTCCAAAGAATTATGGACTGGCATAGGGCGATAGAAACAAATGCCTGGGTGGCCCCTGATTCTCATCTTTTGAAGGTGTCGAGTGCAGGAACCATATGCTGGGTGCCCAAAGACCGGTTCACTACGATAACTTAGATTTACATAAGCACCTATTCGATTCATGGGATAAACTTTTGTCCTCAAATAGAAATATCTCCTCGGCACACTCTCCTGTGT
The DNA here is from genome assembly GCF_027579735.1 of Bombina bombina. Lineage (NCBI taxonomy): Eukaryota > Metazoa > Chordata > Amphibia > Anura > Bombinatoridae > Bombina > Bombina bombina. The sequence goes on along the minus strand of NC_069500.1, from coordinate 704,418,480 downwards.
TCCCGATACCTTTCAATGCGGAACTATCGGGAGGCTTGAACAGCATTTTTGGGAGGTCACCGGAGTGGGGATTTTCCATGCCTCTCACCAGATTGACAGAGGGGGGGAACCTATTACCCAGGGATAAAATCATAGCTATAACGGGCCCTAGATTCCCTTCTTGGATCAAACTTGCACAACTGAACCATTTCTTGGCCTCATCACTACATAAATCACAACTACTGAGACCACTTCTTCCATTTGGAACGTACTACTCTATGTTTCAGATTAAGATGAATGTCACTGTCCATTTACTGTTTATCTTTCTTTTATTCTTCTCAATAAAAATTAACAAAATTAAAAAAAAAATGCTGAAAAGTGTTTTATGGTATTTAGTACACATGTAGGAAAAACAAAATTTATGTTTACCTGATAAATGTATTTATTTCTTGACACGATGAGTCCACGGATCATCTAATTACTATTGGGAATATCACTCCTGCCCAGTAGGAGGCGGCTAAGTGCACAACAGCAAAGCTGTTAAATATCACCTCCCTTCCCTCCAACCCCAGTCATTCGACCGAAGCAAAGGAGAGAAAGGAAGCAACAAGGTGCAGAGGTGTATGAAGTTTACAACAAAAAAAACATGTCCTTAAGAAACAACAGGGCGGGCCCTGGACTCATTGTGTCAAGAAAGAAAGAAATTTATCAAGTAAGCATAAATTTTGTTTTCTTTCCAATTAAACAATGAGTCCACGGATCATCTAATTACTATTGGGAATCAAAACTCAAGCTAGAGGACACAGATGATAGGGAGGGACAAGATAGGGAACCTAGACAGAAGGCATCACTGCTTGAAGAACCTTTCTCTCAAAGGAAGCCTCAGCCGAGGCAAAAGTATCAAATTTATAGAATTTAGAAAAAGTGTGAAGAGAGGACCAAGTTGCAGCCTTGCAAATCTGTTCCAAAGAATCTTCATTTTTGAATGCCCAGGAAGAGGAAACAGCCCTCGTAGAATGAGCTGTAACTCTCTCATGAGGCTGTAGTCCAGCAGTTTCATAGGCTAAGCGAATGATACTCTTAAGTCACAAAGAAAGAGAAGTACCCTTAGCTTTCTGTCCTTTATGTTTTCCAGAGAAAATCACAAACAGACAGAAGACTGACGAAAATCCTTAGTCGCCTGCTAATAGAATTTCAATGCACGCACCACGTCCAAATTGTGCAGCAGACGTTCCTTCTGAGAAGAAAGGTTAGGACACAAGGACGGAAAAACAATCTCCTGATTAATGTTCCGATCTGAAACCACATTAGGGAGAAACCCTAATGGCGTGAGATCCAACTCTTGCTGTCCCCATTTGAGAATCAAGCTGGAGAACACTTCTGGATGGAGTTCCCACTCCCCCGGGTGAAAGGTCTGTCTGCTCAGAAAATACGCCTCCCAGTTGTCCACTCCTGAGATGTGGATCGCCGACAGGCAGCAGTTGTGGGGCTCCGCCCATTGAAATATCTTGGTTACCTCTGCCAAGGCCAAGTAACTCTGAGTTCCCCCTTGATGGTTGATGTAAGCCACTGAAGTTATGTTGTCCGACTGGAACCTGATAAACCTGGCCGATGCTAACTGAGGTGAGGCCAGAAGAGCATTGAAGATTGCTCTCAGCTCCAGAATGTTTATGGGTAAAACAGACTCCGACTGAGTCCTTGTCCCCTGAGCCTTTAGAGAGCCCCAGACTGCTCCCCATCCCAGTAGGCTGGCGTCCGTTGTCACAATCACTGAGGTGGGTCTGCGAAAGCAGGTTCCCTGGGAGAGGTTCCTGAGACAACCACCAAAGAAGAGAATCCCTCATCTCCTGCTCCAGAAATATTTGTAGTGACAGATCTGCATAATCTCCGTTCCACTGCCTGAGCATGCATAATTCAGAGGTCTGAGGTGGAAACGGGCAAACGGGATGATGCTGCTACCATCAGACCGATTACCTTCATGCATTTTGCCACAGATAGCTGAGGAGAGGACTAAAGCGCTTGACAGAATTGGAAAAACTTTGATTTCCTGACTTCTGTCAGAAAAATCTTCATTGATAAGGAATCTATTATGCTTCCCAAGAAAATTACCCTTGTAGTTGGAACTAAGGAACTCTTTTCCAAATTCACCTTTCATCCGTGAGATCGCAGGAAATATAACAACATTTCCATGTGGGGTCTTGCTTGCTGAAAGGATGGCGCCTAAACCAGAATGTCGTCCAGATAAGGTGCCACTGCAATGCCCCACAATCAGAGAACCGCCAACAGGGAACCTTTGAGAAAATTCTGGGAGCTGTGGCAAGGCCAAATGGAAGAGCCACAAACTGGAACCGTTTGTCTAGAAATGCAAACCTCAGAATATTGTGATGGTCCCTTGTTGTCATAAATTGACCCTCTTGAACCAAGGGAGGAATGGAACGAATAGTTTCCATCTTGAAGGACGGTACTCTGAGGAATTTGTTTAGACTTTTGAGATCTAAAATTGGTCTGAAGGTTCCCTCTTTTTTGGGAACCATGAACAGATTGGAGTAGAACCCCGGACCCTGTTCCTGAATTGGGACGGGAACTATCACTCCCAGGTCGGAAAGATCCTGAACACAGTTTAAGAACGCCTCTCTTTTTATCTGGTCTACAGATAATCTTGAAAGCAGAAACCTGCTCCTGGGAGGAAAGGTCTTGAACTCTAGTTTGTATCACTGGGACACGATGTCCACCGCCCGGGGATCCTGAACATCCCGAACCCAAGCCTGAGCGAACAAGGAAAGTCTGCCCCCTACAAAATCCGGTTCATTCTGCTTTTGAGTCAATAGCGGGCTTCTTGGATAGTTTTTTCCCTTGTTCCAAGACTGGTTGGGCCTCCAGTAAGTCTTGGACTGTTCCTGCTTGAAAGGAGAGGAAGGCTTACCCTTGAAGTTTCAAAAGGAACGAAAATTACTCTGACATCCCTTCTGCTCATTCCTCTTATCCTTATCTGTCAAACTCGGCCCAAACAAGGTCCTTCTCTTGTAAGAGATTGTCAAAAGCTTAGACTTAGATGACACATCCGCAGACCAAGATTTTAACCATAAAGCCCTGCGGGCCAGTACGGCAAATCCGGAAATCTTTGCTCCCAGTTTAATAACCTGTAGGGAAGCATCCGTAATAAAGGAATTGGCCAACTTAAGGGCCATGATCCTATCCTGAATCTCTTTGAGGGGAGTGTCTGTCCGAATAGAATCAGACAATGCATCAAACCAGTATGCTACCGCACTAGTGACGGTAGCAATACACACTGCAGGTTGCCATTGTAAACCCTGGTGTACATACATTTTCTTGAGTAACCCCTCGGAAATTGCCCCTTACACCTTGGGTAACGTCTTGCTATAGGAAACATCTTCTTAAATATAGGGGATGTAGAATAAGGGATACCCGGTCTCTCCCATTCCCTAGCAATAATCTCTGTACCTCTATCTGTTACAGGAAAAAACAGAATTTATGCTTACCTGATAAATTACTTTCTCCAACAGTGTGTCCGGTCCACGGCGTCATCCATAACTTGTGGGAATATTCTCCTCCCCAACAGGAAATGGCAAAGAGCACAGCAAAAGCTGTCCATATAGTCCCTCCTAGGCTCCGCCCACCCCAGTCATTCGACTGACGGACAGGAGAAAAAAAGGAGAAACCATAGGGTGCCGTGGTGACTGTAGTTAAAGAAAGAAATTTATCAAACCTGATTAAAAAACCAGGGCGGGCCGTGGACCGGACACACCGTTGGAGAAAGTAATTTATCAGGTAAGCATAAATTCTGTTTTCTCCAACATTGGTGTGTCCGGTCCACGGCGTCATCCATAACTTGTGGGAACCAATACCAAAGCTTTAGGACACGGATGAAGGGAGGGAGCCAATCAGGTTACCTAAACAGAAGGCACCACGGCTTGCAAAACCTTTCTCCCAAAAATAGCCTCCGAAGAAGCAAAAGTATCAAATTTGTAGAATTTGGCAAAAGTGTGCAGGGAAGACCAAGTCGCTGCCTTACATATCTGATCAACAGAAGCCTCGTTCTTGAAGGCCCATGTGGAAGCCACAGCCCTAGTAGAGTGAGCTGTGATTCGTTCGGGAGGCTGCCGTCCGGCAGTCTCGTAAGCCAATCGGATGATGCTTTTCAGCCAAAAGGAAAGAGAGGTAGCAGTAGCTTTTTGACCTCTCCTCTTGCCAGAATAAACGACAAACAGAGAAGACGTTTGTCTGAAATCCTTTGTTGCTTCTAAATAGAACTTTAAAGCACGTACTACATCTAAATTATGTAACAAACGTTCCTTCTTTGAAACTGGATTCGGACACAAAGAAGGCACAACTATTTCCTGGTTAATATTCTTGTTGGAAACAACCTTTGGAAGGAAACCAGGTTTAGTACGCAAAACAACCTTATCTGAATGGAACACCAGATAGGGCGGATTACACTGCAGAGCAGATAACTCAGAAACTCTTCTAGCAGAAGAAATAGCAACCAAAAACAGAACTTTCCAAGATAACATTTTGATATCTATGGAATGTAGAGGTTCAAACGGAACCCCTTGAAGAACTGAAAGGACTAAATTCAGACTCCAGGGAGGAGTCAAAGGTCTGTAAACAGGCTTGATCCTGACCAAAGCCTGAACAAAAGCTTGAACATCTGGCACAGCTGCCAGTCGTTTGTGTAACAAGACAGATAAAGCAGAAATCTGTCCTTTTAGAGAACTCGCTGATAATCCCTTATCCAAACCTTCTTGTAGAAAGGAAAGGATCCTAGGAATTTTAAACTTACTCCATGAGAATCCCTTGGATTCACACCAACAGATATATCTTTTCCATATTTTATGGTAAATTTTTCTAGTTACAGGTTTTCTGGCTTGTACCAGAGTATCTATCACAGAATCCGAAAACCCACGCTTAGATAAAATCAAGCGTTCAATTTCCAAGCCGTCAGCTGGAGAGAAACTAGATTTGGATGTTCGAATGGACCCTGTACTAGAAGATCCTGTCTCAAAGGTAGCTTCCATGGTGGAGCCGATGACATATTCACCAGGTCTGCATACCAAGTCCTGCGTGGCCACGCAGGAGCTATCAAAATCACTGAGGCCCTCTCCTGTTTGATCCTGGCTACCAGCCTGGGAATGAGAGGAAATGGTGGAAACACATAAGCTAGGTTGAAAGTCCAAGGCGCTACTAATGCATCCACTAGAGTCGCCTTGGGATCCCTGGATCTGGACCCGTAGCAAGGAACCTTGAAGTTCTGACGAGACGCCATCAGATCCATGTCTGGAATGCCCCATAATTGGGTCAACTGGGCAAAAATCTCCGGGTGGAGCTCCCACTCCCCCGGATGGAATGACTGACGACTCAGGTAATCCGCCTCCCAGTTTTCCACTCCTGGGATGTGGATCGCAGATAGGTGGCAGGAGTGATCCTCCGCCCATTTTATGATTTTGGTCACTTCTCTCATCGCCAGGGAACTCCTTGTTCCCCCCTGATGGTTGATGTAAGCAACAGTCGTCATGTTGTCTGATTGGAATCTTATGAATCTGGCCTTTGCTAGTTGAGGCCAAGCCCTGAGAGTATTGAATATCGCTCTCAGTTCCAGAATGTTTATCGGGAGAAGAGACTCTTCCCGAGACCATAGACCCTGAGCTTTCAGGGAGTCCCAGGCCGCGCCCCAGCCTACTAGACTGGCGTTGGTCGTGACGATGACCCACTCTGGTCTGCGGAAGCTCATTCCCTGGGACAGGTGATCCTGGGTTAGACACCAACGGAGTGAGTCTCTGGTCTTCTGATCTACTTGAATCACTGGAGACAAGTCTGTATAGTCCCCATTCCACTGTTTCAGCATGCACAGTTGTAATGGTCTTAGATGAATTTGCGCAAAAGGAACTATGTCCATTGCTGCAACCATCAACCCTACTACTTCCATCCACTGAGCTATGGAAGGTCGTGGAACAGAGTGAAGAACTTGACAAGCGTTTAGAAGTTTTGACTTTCTGACATCTGTCAGGAAAATCTTCATTTCTAAAGAATCTATTATTGTCCCCAAGAAAGGAACTCTTGTCGACGGAAATAGGGAACTTTTTTCTATGTTCACCTACCACCCGTGAGATCTGAGAAAGGCTAGAACGATGTCTGTGTGAGCCTTTGCCTTTGAAAGAGACGATGCTTGTATCAGAATGTCGTCCAAGTAAGGTGCCACTGCAATGCCCCTTGGTCATAGAACCGCTAGAAGGGACCCGAGCACATTTGTGAAAATCCTTGGAGCAGTGGCTAGCCCGAATGGGAGAGCCATAAACTGGTAATGTTTGTCCAGAAAGGCGAACCTTAGGAACTGATGATGATCTTTGTGGATAGGAATATGTAGATACGCATCCTTTAGATCCACGGTATTCATAAATTGACCCTCCTGGATTGTAGATAAAATCGTTCGAATAGTTTCCATTTTGAACGATGGCACTCTGAGAAATTTGTTTAGAATCTTTAAATCCAGAATTGGTCTGAAGGTTCCCTCTTTTTTGGGAACTACAAACAGATTTGAGTAAAACCCCAGTCCTTGTTCCACAGTTGGAACTGGGTGTATCACTCCCATTTTTAACAGGTCTTCTACACAATGTAAGAATGCCTGTCTCTTTATTTTTATGGGGGTAGTTCCTTGAATTCCAGAAGATAACCCTGAGAAACTATTTCTAGTGCCCAGGGATCCTGAACATCTCTTGCCCAAGCCTGAGCGAAGAGAGAGAGTCTGCCCCCTACTAGAACCGGTCCCGGATCGGGGGCTACTCCTTCATGCTGTTTTGGTAGCAGCAGCAGGCTTCTTGGCCTGCTTACCCTTGTTCCAGCCTTGCATCGATTTCCAAGCTGGTTTGGTTTGCGAAGCATTACCCTCTTGTCTAGAGGCTGCAGAGTTGGAGGCCGGTCCGTTCCTGAAATTGCGAAAGGAACGAAAATTAGACTTATTCTTGGCCTTGAAAGGCCTATCTTGTGGGAGGGCATGGCCCTTACCCCCAGTGATGTCTGAGATAATCTCTTTCAATTCTGGCCCAAAAAGGGTTTTACCCTTGAAAGGGATATTAAGCAATTTTGTCTTGGAAGATACATCCGCTGACCAAGACTTTAGCCAGAGCGCTCTGCGCGCCACAATTGCAAACCCTGAATTTTTCGCCGCTAATCTAGCTAACTGCAAAGCGGCATCTAAAATAAAGGAATTAGCTAACTTAAGTGCGTGAATTCTGTCCATAACCTCCTCATACGGAGTCTCTCTACTGAGCGACTTTTCTAGTTCCTCGAACCAGAACCACGCTGCTGTAGTGACAGGAATAATGCACGAAATAGGTTGCAGGAGGTAACCTTGCTGTACAAAAATCTTTTTAAGCAAACCCTCCAATTTTTTATCCATAGGATCTTTGAAAGCACAATTATCCTCGATAGGAATAGTAGTGCGCTTGGCTAGTGTAGAAACTGCCCCCTCGACCTTAGGGACTGTCTGCCATAAGTCCTTTCTGGGGTCGACCATAGGAAATAATTTCTTAAATATAGGAGGGGGGACAAAAGGTATGCCGGGCTTCTCCCACTCCTTATTCACTATGTCCGCCACCCGCTTGGGTATAGGAAAAGCGTCGGAGTGCACGGGAACCTCTAGGAACTTGTCCATCTTGCACAATTTTTCTGGAATGACCAGGTTGTCACAATCATCCAGAGCAGATAGCACCTCCTTAAGCAGTGCGCGGAGATGCTCTAATTTAAATTTAAATGTCACAACATCAGGTTCTGCCTGTTGAGAAATTCTACCTGAATCAGAAATTTCCCCATCTGACAAAACCTCCCTCATGGCCACTTTAGATTGGTGTGAGGGTATGACAGAGCAATTATCATCAGCGCCCTCCTGCTCTACAGTGTTTAAAACAGAGCAATCGCGCTTTCTCTGAAATGCAGGCATCTTGGATAAAATATTTGCTATGGAGTTATCCATTACTGCCGTCAATTGTTGCATAGTAACAAGCATTGGCGCTCTAGAAGTACTAGGGGTCTCCTGCGTGGGCAAAACTGGTGTAGACACAGAAGGAGATGATGTAGAACTATGTCTACTCCCTTCATCTGATGAATCATCTTGGGCAACTTTACTATCTGTGGCAGTACTGTCCTTACTTTGTTTGGACGCTATGGCACAATTATCACACATATTTGAAGGGGGAGACACATTGGCTTCCATACATACAGAACATAGTCTATCTGAAGGCACAGACATGTTAAACAGGCTTAAACTTGTCAATAAAGTACAAAAACCGTTTTAAAACAAAACCGTTACTGTCTCTTTAAATTTTAAACAGGGCACACTTTATTACTGAATATGTGAAAAACTATGAAGGAATTGTTCAATTTTAACCAAATTTTCACCACAGTGTCTTAAAGCACTCAAAGCATTGCACCCCAAATTTCAGACCTTTAACCCTTAAAATGAGGAAACCAGAGCCGTTTACAGTTTTAACCCCTCTACAGTCCCAGCTCCAGCCTTTGCTGCGACTTTACCAAACCCAGGGGGGTATACGATACCAAATTAAGCCTTCTAGGAACTTTTTCAACTACTTCCAGACCCACACATATGCAGCTGCATGTACTGCTCTCCAAAGTAACTGCGCAGTAATGGCGCGAAAATGAGGCTCTGCCTACTACAGAGAAGGCCCTTCCTGACTGGGAAGGTGTCTAAACCAGTGCCTGATGCAAAAAAACGTTCCCCAAAGATATAAAGTGTGAATTTCAACACCAAACTGTATAAAATGCCCAAATAAAGCAATCGATCTAGCCCATAAAAGTGTCTACCAGTTTTATAGCCCATATTAAACCCTTTATTCTGTTTGAGACTAAGAAAATGGCTTACCGGTCCCCATGAGGGGAAAATGACAGGCTTCCAGCATTACACAGTCTTGTTAGAAATATGGCTAGTCATACCTTAAGCAGAAAAGTCTGCCAACTGTTCCCCCCAACTGAAGTTATCTCATCTCAACAGTCCTGTGTGGGAACAGAAAACGATTTTAGTTACTGCTGCTAAAATCATACTCCTCTCACAAACAGAACTCTTCATCCTTTTCTGTTTCAGAGTAAATAGTACATACCAGCACTATTTTAAAATAACAAACTCTTGATAGTAGAATAAAAAACTACAACTAAACACCACATACTCTTCACCATCTCCGTGGAGATGCTGCTTGTTCAGCGGCAAAGAGAATGACTGGGGTGGGCGGAGCCTAGAAGGGACTATATGGACAGCTTTTGCTGTGCTCTTTGCCATTTCCTGTTGGGGAGGAGAATATTCCCACAAGTTATGGATGACGCCGTGGACCGGACACACCAATGTTGGAGAAAATCTCCACCATGGAAGGTATATCAAAAACATAATTTATTTAAGAACTTACCTGATAAATTCAATTCTTTCATATTGGCAAGAGTCCATGAGCTAGTGACGTATGGGATATACAATCCTACCAGGAGGGGCAAAGTTTCCCAAACCTCAAAATGCCTATAAATACAGCCCTCACCACACCCACAATTCAGTTTAACGACTAGCCAAGTAGTGGGGTGAAAATGAAAGGAGTAAAAAGCATCAACAAAGGAATTTGGAAATAATTATGCTTTATACAAAAAATCATAACCACCATAAAAAGGGTGGGTCTCATGAACTCTTGCCAATATGAAAGAAATGAATTTATCAGGTAAGTTCTTACATAAATTATGTTTTCTTTCATGTAATTGGCAAGAGTCCATAAGCTAGTGACATATGGAATATCAATACCCAAAATGTGGAACTCCATAGCAGAGTCACTAGAGAGGGAGGGATAAAATAATAACAGCCATTTTCCGCTGAAAAAAATAAATCCCCAACCCAAAATATAAGTTTATTCTCATAATGAAAATAAAAAATTCAAACATAAGCAGAGGAATCATACAGCTGCCTGAAAAAAACTTTTCTAAAAAAAATGCTTCCGAAAAAGCAAATACATCAAAACGGTAGAATTTAGTAGATGTATGCAAAGACCAAGTTGCTGCTTTGCAAATCTGATCAACTGAAGCTTCATTCTTAAAAGCCCACAAAGTAGAGACTGAACTGATTGAGCTGTAATTATCTGAGGCGGGGCCTGACCCGACTCCAAATAAGCCTGATAAATCAAAAGCTTTAACCAGGATGCCAAAGAAGTGGCAGAAGCCTTCTTACCTTTCCTAGAACCAGAAAAGATAACAAATAGACTAGAAGTCTTCCTGAAATCTTTGGTAGCTTCAACATAATATTTCAAAGCTCTTACCACATCCAAAGAATGTAAGGATCTCTCCAAATAATTATTAGGATTAGGACACAAAGAAGAGACAACAATTTCTCTATTAATGTTGTTAAAAAACAACCTTAGGTAGAAATGTAAATGAAGTCCGCAAAACTGCCTTATCCTGCTGGAAAATCATTGCATTCAATAGGTGATACTCCCTTCACATCCTTCTAAAATTCACTGTACTCTGAGAGGAATCGGGCTTCAAAATGCTGAGAAGCGTATATCAACATAGAAAACTTACTTCACCACCTCGATAGGAGGCAAAGTTTGTAAAAACTCAATTGTGGGTGTGGTGAGGCGTGTATTTATAGGCATTTTGAGGTTTGGGAAACTTTGCCCCTCCTGGTAGGATTGCATATCCCATAGGTCACTAGCTCATGGACTCTTGCCAATTACATGAAAGAAATACTTGTTTAGTTTACAAGACTTCTTAGGATTGACTACGACAGTAGTGTCGGAGTTGTCCAGGGTAGCTAAAATCTCCTTAAGTACTAAACGGAGGTGCCTAGCTTAAATCTGAAGGATGCAACTTCAGCATCAGAGGAAGGAATTACACTGTCTGAATCTGAGATCTTACCCTCAGGTGCTACCGAAATATCCTCCTCTTAAGACTTATGAGAGGGAACGTTCAGAATAGATACAGTCGTGACAGAAACCATACACACTGATTATTTACATTTCCTCTTGCACCTTCCCTGTACCAAGGGAAAAGCAGACAACGCATCAGAAACTGGAGAAGACAGCTTGGGAGGAAACGCATGGCACTGTATTAATTAATTAATAAACATTTGGGACACCTGAGGAGAAAAACTGCGGCATATTTTGAACATTGTCAAAAGACTCCTGGACAGCATCATTCCTAGACAATATTGGCTCAAAAAGTCTATCCCTAAAATTTAGTGTTCTCTCAACACATGAGGAACAGAAAATGATTGGTGGACTAATATTAGCATTCAAACATAAAGGACATCTGTAATCTATAACAGAGTCTTGATCCATCTTAACAGAAATAAAAATAAAAATATTTAAAATTTTACTAAAATTTTATACAGAAAAAAAACGTTACTGTTTCTTTAAATTTTAAAACGTAACTGCTTTATTTTTGATGAACTCTAAAAACGTAATTGCTTTATTTTTTAATGTAATGAAATAATGAAAAATAATGATTCAAAACACTTCAAACAGCTTCTACACCTCCGCTTTAGCTCTGCTGAGGTGCCTACCTTGCTGGATTACCGGGGATAATGTGTATGGAAACCGGAACCAAAACAGAGCTGTTGCAAATAATGTTAAAGGATCGTTAATCCGTTTTAACTAAAAACAGCAAGTTGCAAGATTTCTCTCCTTCATATACAGTAATTGAGAGAAAATATGTGTGCAACAGATAATTTTACCACCATACAAGCCCGCCCATAGTGGGCGTGTCAATATCTCTGTAATAAAAAACTGACAGAGTATCACCAACATTAAGCGTATTCTCCTCAAGTCCCCAGTGCCTGCAAATACTGCCTTACATAATCCCCTTTTGTCATTAGGATTAATGTATCAAACATCCCATTTCAGGGAAATAATAAAGTGCCATATTTTTTCCTTAATATTGCTTAAATTTTTTTTTAGCACTTACCTCAATAAATTCTGCCTGGCAGCAAGGCAGCTCACTAGGTTTGAGAGGTCCTCTCCCTCACATAGACCTGTGGATAAATAATAAAAAGGGCAGCACTTTATTTAAATTTTAGGGAGGCGCAGTGAGAATTATGTCCCACAAGTTCCCTTTGCTTAAAAGCCACCAATGCTCTACTGAAGAGACTGAAATGGACTACGGCTACACCCTAGAGGAAAAACAGCACATACTTGTACTGCAATTAAAATAAAAAAATCTTGATTGAAGAATCTTCTCAGACACCTAACTTTACCACTTCCTTACTCAAGCGTAGGCAAAGAGAATGACTGGGGTTGGAGGGAAGGGAGGTGATATTTAACAGCTTTGCTGTGGTGCTCTTTGCCGCCTCCTGCTGGACAGGAGTGATATTCCCAATAGTAATTAGATGATCCGTGGACTGATCGTGTCATTAGAAAGAAAAAGAATACAGAAACTATCACTCATTACCTACTGAGACCCCTAATGGGCCAACAGGAGTTACAAACAGGGGCGTAACTAGGTCTCGCTGGGCCCCTATGGCAAATGCCATTTCAACAGCCCCCTTTTTTGTGGCTGATTACAATCAGCAGAAGCTGAGCCAGCAGCCACATATGAGAAAGAGAAGCTGCTTCTTTATGAATGTAAGTCATTCGTCCCCTTTGGGTTTTCTTGTGACAGAGAATATATGCAGCCTATCTGTAAATATATGTTGGCAGGTTTTTCTGCCATCTTGAAACCCTGCCACAATATTGTAAAGACAAATTCATACTCTATCCTTAAACTGTGAGCCCGGTTTGCAGAAGGGACAGGCATAATGATGTCACTACTGATTGTAGGGCCCAAACTTGCTCATCTATGGTCATGAGCCGGGTCTCAAATTAGACCTCTGAGACCCCTATAGTTATGCCCCTGGTTAAAAATAAACTTTTATGTAATCAGTTGATAAAAATGGGTACAATTGTGAATAATGTGGTCACAGTCTAATCAATACAATAGTGTGTTCTGAATGTAATTTATTGGTTGTATAATGTTAATAAAATGTACGTTGGTCCTCAAATGTATCAATATATTGTTTTGAGGTAAACAAAATAAATATAGAACATTGAGTATTTTTTTTGTAACTAATAAATAGCAAAGCAGATTAGTACTAATTTGTATTATTACAACTTACTTATTATTACAACTATTGGTGTGACATTAGCAGCACATAATGTACTAGTGAATTGTGTAATATTAGAGGAATAGTATATGTTACATTAGGACATATTGATAGAAAGCTGATATTGTTCACACTTTCTTTATTAGCAAAAAACAGCACGTGTATATTTTATTATACTTTATCCAACTTCACTCCTTTGAGTTAAACTGGCAGCATTTTAATTTACCCTTTAAAAAAAATGCAACTTAAAAAGGACATGAAACCCATTTTTTTTTATTCAAATAGAGAATACAATTTTTAACAATTTTCCAATGTACTTCTATTATCTAATATTCATTATTCTTTTGTTATCCTTTGTTGAAGAAGCAGCAATACACTACTGTGAGCTAGATGAACAAAGTGTGAGCCAATACCATGAGGCATGAGGCATATATGTGCAGCCACCAATCAGCAGCTCCTGAGCCTACCTGGGTATCCTTTTCAACAAAGAATACCAAGTGAGCAAAATAAATAATAGAAGTTAATTGGAAAGTTTTTTTAAAATCACACGCTTTATCTAAATCATGAAAGAAAAAAATTGGGTTTCATGTTTCTTTAAGGATGATTTCCTTAGTGAGCCTACAACAGTCAGTTCCCCTACTACTTGATTTATCCTACTGTGCTTTTGTCTGCCACACATTTCTGAGCCAAAACAAAATAATGGGCACGTTGTTTTTTTTTTCAATTTTTCTTCATTCTCTTGGTATCTTTTTTTTAAAAGCAGGGACGTAAGCTCAGGAGCGTGCATGTGCCTGGAGCACCAAATGGCAGCAGTTTTACAAGAGTGTTATCCATTTGAAAAAACACTACAGCCACCTAGGTATCTCTTCAACAAAAAATACTATGGGAACAAAGCAAATTTGATAATAAAGAAGTAAGCTGGGAGCTATTTTTATATTGTACACTCTGTGAATCACAAAAAAAAAAATTGGTTTCCTATCCTTTTAACATTACCAGGTGATTGACTTAGCGTAGATGAGGTGTGGGTGTTATCAACACACTTTATCTTAAATTATTTGTTCTGAAACCACTGTTATATGTTCCACCTGTGAATAAATCTGATCTAGTAGTGTTCTAAGAAATGAAGTAGGTGCAGCTCATGAAATAATGACATACTGTAAAGAACAAACAATGCATTAATACAAATATTTGAATATTAAAATATTTTACTCCTAATTTATACTCTTGATCCTAATATATTATTCTACAGGCAGTTCTCAGTTTTAGGTACAAGGGAGTTATTTTATTATATATAATAAAGATTTTTCATAGATTTGTAATACTGATTTATTATTGCTATACTAAATGCAAAATGTCACCCAATATGATTTATAATACCAACAGATTTGAAAAACTGTAGAAGGTGAAATTTTTAAACAAAGATGTGTACACAAACCAGCAGCTATATACCCCCATGTTAAATTAACTTTATAAAGATGATTAAACTTGCAACAATGTAATTTTTTTTATTATTATTATATTATACATGTGCCTTTACTTGGCTATGATGATTTCATATTTTAGTATTAATATAGAAAAATAAAAAAGCTCAAAAGTATTAGTGAATGGACCTGTATTTGGTTTATGCTATACATTTAAAAAAATGTAGAAGGTCCATTAAACTTGACATTTCAACAATGCATAAAATATTTCATTATTGCAAGTAAAACATTATTGCAATATATATTCATTATTTATCTTGCATCCTTTTGTTGTAAAATACATCTTAAAAATGTGTTTGTTTCACTTTCTCCCAGGGAGGCTTGGGTTAATAGGCAATTAATGTGTGCTTTTGTTTAGTTCTCCCTACTTCCCTAAGCTTCTATGGTGTCACATGCTTTTAAAAGCGGGATTATCAGTTTTGCATCAACAATCATGATAGGCAAATCATTCTTTGCAATAGTAACCAAGTTATATTAGTGTTAAACTACCTTAAGGGATTACAAGCGTGCAGGATACCCCAGTATGTACATGTGCAAAACAGAGTTTGTGCTATATATGAATATTAGTTAGTAAGGTTTCTTTTTGTTCTGGGGGACAGGGAAACCAGTGAAAAGAATAAACATAAAATAATATAGTAACTTGACAAAATAAATCTGCAGTTTTCATTGCAAAATTATTCTAATATTAAGGTTAATAATCATGTAGTTTACTATTTGTGTTTAGTATCCCTTTAATCAGGGCCAGCCCAAGCCATTGCAGGGCCCAAGGCAGGATAACAAGATGGGGCCCCCCTTTATTTCCGCCCCAACCCCGCCCAATCCCCGCCCCAACACCACCCAATATCCGCCCCCAAACCCGCCCAATCTTTGCTCCTCAGCTTTTAAAATTAAAAAAAAAATAGAAGAAAAATCATTTAAGTTAATGCACAACATTTTATATATATATATATATTAAAAAAACATATAAATCCACTAATGTGGAGCACTATAACATTGTATATATTGCAATATACCATTTGTACTATTGGAACAGCTGTTTATGTATATAATGAAGAATTATGCTGACAATTAGGAACAGTTGAGTTGAACTGGACCTTATTTTTATGTGTTTTCTTAGGATAACAAGAACATTACAGAGACGCCAGGGCCGCCTCAGCAAGTGCAGGTCCCTAGGCAGATTGACAGCACAGGGCCTCTACCAAGAACAAAAAATACTTAAAAGAAATGGGGCAATGCACTGTACCACACAAACACACAGATATAATACACAGAGAGATACTTATATACACATACATCCACACACTCAGACACATACACAGGTGTATACACACAACACACAGCCCACACACCACGCACACAGCCCACACACAATAAAATAAATGATGCCCCCAGGCCCCAGCAATAAAATGAAGCCCCCAGCAATAAAATAAAGCCACCCTGCAATAAAATTATGCCACAGCCCCACTGTAATAAAATGATGCCCCAGCCCCACTGCAATAAAATGATGCCCCAGCTCCCCTGCAATAAAATGATGCCCCCAGCCCCTGCAATAAAATGATGCCCCCAACAAAAATATGTTGCCCCAAGCCCCCCTGCAATAAAATGATGCCCCCAGCCCCACTGCAATAAAATGATGCCCCCAGCAATACAATGAAGCCCCCCTGCAATAAAATAATGCCCAGCTCCCCTGCAATAAGATGATGCCCCTGCAATAAAATGATGCCACCAGCCCACCTGCAATAAAGGATTACCCCAGTCCCACTGCAATGATGCCCCCAGCAGTAAAATTATGCACAGTCCCCCTGCAATAAAATGATGCCCCATCCCCACTGCAATAAAATGATGCCCCCAGCAATAAAATGAAGCCCCAGCAATAAAATGAAACCCCCCTGCAATAAAATAATGCCCAGTCCCCCTGCAATAAAATGATGTCCCATCCCCACTGCAATAAATTATACCCCTAGAAATAAAATAATGCCCAGTCCACCTGCAATAAAATGATGCCCCCAGCAATAAAATGATGTTTCAGCTCCCCTGCAATAGAAATGATGCCCCAGCCCCTGCAATAAAATGATGCCCCCAACAAAAATATGATGCCCCCAGCACCCCTGCAATAAATGATGCACCCAGCAATAAAATTAAGCCCCCAGAAATAAAATGATGCCCCAGCCCCATTGCAATAAAATAGTGCCCCCAGTCCCCCCACTGCAATAAAATGAAGCCCCCTGCAATAAAATGATGCCCCCTGCAATAAAAAATATGCCCCCAGGCCCCCCTGGAAAAAAATGATGCCCCCAGCACAAAAATGATGCCCCAGCAATAAAATGATGTCCCATCTCCCCTGATTTCCCCAGTCCCTTAACAATAAAATGTATCTCCCCTGCAATAAAATCATGCCCCAGCCCCCTTCAATTGCCCCAGAAATAAAATGAAGCCCCCCTGCAATAAAATGAAGCCCAGTCCCCCTGCAATAAAATTATACCCCAGCCCCATGCAATAAAATTATGCCCAGGGCCCAGCCCATCTGCCAGAGTGCCTTTGAATAATTAAAATGTGACACTAGTCACACTCACTGTGTGTTTCTGACTGTCTGGGCCAGTTCACAAAACATTGCTTTGGACAAACAAGGCAGCTATGATCCGCCTCCGCCCTCCGGTGCCTTGCTCCACCTCCTCCTCAGTGGAAGCAGCGAATGATTAGAGAATAAAAATTATATCCTCCAATCATTCAGATGCTGCTGTCACCTGGCTTGCCACAGTGTGCGTCTTGTGGGCCATTAAAAAAAAATGTATTGCGCAAAAAAAGGCGCGCAAAAAATATATATTTAAAAAAAAAAATTAAAATTTAAAAAAATAATAATATTTTTTTAATACTTTGCGGGGCCCGCCGACCGCGGGGCCCGAGGCAGTCGCCTACTCCGCCTTGCTCAAAGGCCGGCCCTGCCTTTTATTACAGGTTTCTTTGAACAACCTAATCAAAGTTTAGAGAGTGATACACATGTAAAGTACTGGGGAAAAAAAGCATACTTCTTGTCCATGGTCTTCTATAATTATCATTGGCAAATATTCTACTGTGGCAATAATGTTCATTTTGCTGCAATCCCTTAGGGAAAAGTATATACATCCATGAAGTTGCTAACTGTTGCCTTGTTGTATTCTGAAAGAAAAAAAAATATAAGGTAGAATTAAAACTGAGCTCATAACTTTTCTTAGGATAGTAGCTCTTGTTACTGAATTCAAGACTGTTCTTGAAGGGGCACAATATGTATGAATAAACAGCGCACAGGATATTGTACGTAACAAACTAACGGCTAGATTTAGAGTTTGGCGTTAGCCATCAAAACCAGCGTTAGAGGCTCCTTACGCTAGTTTTGGGCTACCGCTGGTTTTTAGAGTCAGTCAGGAAAGGTAAAAAGGGGGAGTGAATCAGGAGCGCTACAGCTAAAGGTGCTAAGAAATAAGACTATGAATACTATACTTAAAAGTATGACAAGGACAATATCTTATCTAAAATATGACACAATTTAATTGCACAAACGATAATAACAGATAAAAGATAGATAAAAACGGACGTCTCCGTAAGTGAAACTTCTTAATTTGCCGCCATATAAATGTTGCAATGGCAAAAAGAGTTCGTGGTGTAAGTATAAACAGTCCAGTGTACACTTTCAGTATTTATATTACGTGTTGGTTTGCTAGCAAACAAGGGCTTACCCCAGACTTTCCACTCAATGTTCTCTGTGGGTTAGTTACAGCCGTATGCGTGATGACGTCACTTATGTGGGCGCTGTCCCAAACGAGCTCTCTGATTGGTCCAAATTCGGAACCAGCCAACAGCGGTAGTGGTGACTCTTTTATCTAGAGAATAGCGATCATCCGATGACAGGTACCTGCTCTTAGTGCTAGGTAGCACGCAAGGTACAAAAATGAATGGTGTAAGTAAACTTGATTATCCGATAAGGAGTTCAGAGAGTTAGTTGCACAGTCTTTCCAATAGCTAATTATATTAGCGTAATTGCACAATCCTCATGAACACTGTGGTAGCTCCAGCTACATATAGTGAATCTCAGTAGTTGTTGCAGCACATCAACGCGTTTCTCCCTCTACAGGGCTTTCTCAAGATGAATGATCTGCAACAGGTGTATCTTCATTTAAAGGTGTAGCTTGCTTCTCATTGGTTATAAAACACCTGGGAGTGTTACCTAAGGCGGTCTTGATATTTTAAGATGGTATTGACAAGCAACCAGATAGCTACTTCACATTAATTTAACAAAGGTGATCCCTATCAGTAAATTTCACAGAGTTCCCTTAAAAGTGATCGTTATAGTAAATATTGTGTCTTTTAGACAATGTCTCAATCATTTCTGTTAAAATATATACTAAAAGTATTTCTTAAAAACATTTATTAAAAACATTTATTAAAAACAATGAGTACTTAGAATATAGTTAGAAGATAGTTACATTGTGGGTGTAAATCGGTACTATCTGTATCAAATAATAAAGTGCAAAAACGTGCATTACATATCTATTATTAATCCAATAGAAATGGGGAAATGTCTAGTTCAGAATTTAGACCAGCCGGGAACAGAGTATTATGTCTATAAATCAATTCTGCCTCTTTTATTTTCAGAAATTTTTCTAAATCCCCCCCCCTCCAATTCTGCTTAACTTGTAGTATGCCCCAATACTTTAAATCTTTAGTATTGCCCTTGTGTACAGATTTAAAGTGCCTATATAGATTAGTGTCTATCACTCCCTTCTCAATACATAATAGATGTTCTCTTATCCTATCTTTGATCATACGCTTAGACTCCCCAAAATAAAACAAGTTGCATGTGCATTTAAGAATATAGATTACCCCCTTCGTGGTGCATCTAATGCATTCTTTAATAGAGATTTCTTCTCCTGAATTTGGAATAGTGATAGCTTTCCTTTTGTCACTATGTGTGCAGGCCTTGCATGAATAGCAAGGGAAGAAACCTGATATTTTTCCCCCTTGTAAATCTTTTTGTATAAAATTTGTTTTCTGATTTATCTTACGTGAACTAGGCGCAAGTATTGTTTTAAAGTTTTTTGTCTTTTTAAAAATTAGTCTGGGTTTATGAGGGAGTGCATCTCCTAATATTGGGTCAGCTTTTAGGATGGCCCAGTGTTTATTTAGAATTCTTCTCATGATGCCATGATCTACATTGTATTCTGTTATAAATGGGACGTCAATTAAATCTGAATTCTCTTTGGTTGTCTTTTGTTTATATGTGAGGAGGCTCTTTCTGTCAGTATTCCTTGCTCTTGTTACAGCCCTATTGACAACTTCCTCATCATATGCCTTATCTCTGAATTTTTCAATTAAGGACTCTATTTGGTATTCAAAGTCTGAGATTCTGGAGCAATTTTTTCTCACTCTCAGACTTTGGCCCACAGGGATGTTGTCCTTCCATTGCTGGAGATGACAACTTTTGGAATGAATAAAGCTGTTAGAGTTGACCTCTTTAAAATGTGTTCTTGTTTCTATATTTTGGTTAATGGCCATAATTTCTAAATCTAGAAAGACAGCCTTATATTTGCTATGATTAAAGGTGAATATGAGACCTTTATCATTAGAGTTCATATCCGAAAACAATTTTAGTAGATTTGATTCAGACCCTCTCCATATCAACAAGACGTCATCTATGTACCGTCTATAGAGCACGAGGTCCGCGCCATAGTTACCCGATTGGAAGGACTCCTCCCAGTTGCCAACAAATAAGTTGGCGTAACTTGGCGCGAACCTCGTGCCCATAGCCGTACCCTCTATTTGTAAGTAGAATTTATTATTATACATGAAGTAATTATTCTTCAATATAAACAAAATACTTTTTAATAAGAATTATTTTTGTTCTGGTCTCATCTCTGAATCATTATCTAAATATTTTTTAATAGCTGAAATCCCTTTGTCATGGTCAATTACTGTATAAAGAGAAGTAATATCTCCAGTCACTAGGATGAAATCATCCTCCCAAACAATTTGTTCCAGAATATTTAGGACCTGGGTGGAATCCCTCAAATATGAGTCCAAATTCCTTACATACTTTTGCAGGAAAGTGTCCACATATTGTGAGAGATTGGAGGATAATGCCCCTATGCCCGAAATAATCGGTCTCCCTGGTGGTTGAGTGAGGTTCTTATGTATTTTCGGAAGGAAGTAGAACACCGGGACCCTAGGATGAGTGGGGTCCAGGTATTCCACCTCCCTCTCATTTAAAATCCCTAAATCTCTACCTTCTCTTATAAGCCTTTTTAAGAGATCAGCAAACTTGTTCGTAGGGTTTAGATCAAGTTTTTTATAAGTTTTATTATCATTCAATAGTCTTAAAGACTCTGTATCATAATAACTTGTATCCATAACCACAATCCCGCCGCCCTTATCGGCGGGCTTGATGGTTATCTTATGGTTCTTTTTCAAATTATCCAGAATGAGGGTCTCTTTTTTAGTCATGTTAGTTTTCATAAATTTTGATGGTTTACTACTCTTTAGAGCTTTTAAAACCATTTGTTCAAAAGTTTCAAGGTGAGTTCCCTTAGCGGAGACAGGATTAAATGTCGATTTGGGTTTTAAGCTGGTATGAATAAAATTATCTTCTTTTATTTTATCTTTAGTCGTAGACATTCTCTCAAGGGGGCTTTTCATGAAAAATCTTTTGAGGGTGAGGTTCCTAATACATTTCTTTATATGGATATGTGTATTGAATTTTTTTAGTCTAACACTCGGGGCAAAAGAGAGGCCATAGCTTAAAATCTTTGTTTCCTCATCCTGTAGTGTGGTATTACTGATATTGAAAACTCCATTTATCTTTATCTCCCTCTTTTTGCTTCTTGTGCTGATCCCACTCCCTCTTGTTCCTCTTGTTCAACTTAAGAAGTTTCACTTACGGAGACGTCCGTTTTTATCTATCTTTTATCTGTTATTATCGTTTGTGCAATTAAATTGTGTCATATTTTAGATACAATATTGTCCTTGTCATACTTTTAAGTATAGTATTCATAGTCTTATTTCTTAGCACCTTTAGCTGTAGCGCTCCTGATTCACTCCCCCTTTTTAGCTATCTTATTTACCTATTTTGGGAACACATAGGTATTCTCAGGAGTTTGGTGTTGTCCACCCTGCGCTCACTGGTCTAATATCTTCAGTCAGGAAAGGGTCTAACGCTCACTTTGCAGCCGCAACTTTTCCATACCGCAGATCCCCCTACGCCATTTGCGTATCCTATCTTTTCAATGGGATCTTTCTAACGCTGGTATTTAGAGTCGTGGCTGAAGTGAGCATTAGAACTCTAACGACAAAACTCCAGCCGCAGAAAAAAGTCAGGAGTTAAGAGCTTTCTGGGCTAATGCCGGTTCATAAAGCTCTTAACTCCTGTGCTCTAAAGTACACTAACAACCATAAACTACCTATGTACCCCTAAACCGAGGCCCCCCCACATCGCGGGCCACTCTAATAAAAATTTTTAACCCCCTAATCTGCCGACCGCACACCGCCGCAACCTACGTTATCCCTATGTACCCCTAATCTGCTGCCCCTAACACCGCCGACCCCTATATTATATTTATTAACCCCTAATCTGCCGCCCCCAACGTAGCCGCCACCTACCTACAATTATTAACCCCTAATCTGCCGACCGGACCTCACCGCTACTATAATAAAGTTATTAACCCCTAATCCGCCTCACTAACCCTATAATAAATAGTATTAACCCCTAATCTGCCCTCCCTAACATCGCCGACACCTAACTTCAAGTATTAACCCCTAATCTGCCGACCGGACCTCACCGCTACTATAATAAATGTATTAACCCCTAAAGCTAAGTCTAACCCTAACCATAACACCCCCCTAAGTTAAATATAATTTTATTCTAACGAAATAAATTAACTCTTATTAAATAAATTATTCCTATTTAAAGCTAAATACTTACCTGTAAAATAAACCCTAATATAGCTACAATATAAATTATAATTATATTGTAGCTATTTTAGGGTTTATGTTTATTTTACAGGCAACTTTGTATTTATTTTAACCAGGTACAATAGCTATTAAATAGTTAAGAACTATTTAATAGCTACCTAGTTAAAATAAATACAAAATTACCTGTAAAATAAATCCTAACCTAAGTTACAATTAAACCTAACACTACACTAGCAATAAATTAATTAAATAAAATACCTACAATTATCTACAATTAAACCTAACACTACACTATCAATAAATACATTAAATAAAATACCTACAAATAAATACAATTAAATAAACTAACTAAAGTACAAAAAATAAAAAAAGCTAAGTTACAAAAAATAAAAAAATTAATTACAAACATAATAAAAATATTACAACAATTTTAAGCTAATTACACCTACTCTAAGCCCCCTAATAAAATAACAAAGACCCCCAAAATAAAAAAATGCCGTACCCTATTCTAAAATTAAAATAGAAAAGCTCTTTTACCTTACCAGCCCTTAAAAGGGCCTTTTGTGGGGCATGCCCCAAAGAATTCAGCTTTTTTGCCTGTAAAAAAAAACATACAATACCCCCCCAACATTACAACCCACCACCCACATACCCCTAATCTAACCCAAACCCCCATTAAATAAACCTAACACTAAGCCCCTGAAGATGTTCCTACCTTGTCTTCACCATGCCAGGTATCACCGATCGCTCCAGGCTCCGAAGTCTTCATCCAAGCCCAAGCGGGGGCTGGAGATCCATCATCCGGCTGAAGTCTTCTATCAAGCGGCGGCTGAAGAGGTCCAGAAGAGGCTCCAAAGTCTTCATCCTATCCGGGCAGAAGAGTAGATCCGGACCGGCAACCATCTTCTTCCATGCGGCATCTTCAATCTTCATCCGATGACAAGCGGCTCCATCTTGAAGACCTCCGGCGCGGATCCATCCTCTTCTTCCGACGTCCTAAGTCCGAATGAAGGTTCCTTTAAATGACGTCATCCAAGATGGCGTCCCTCGAATTCCGATTTGCTGATAGGATTCTATCAGCCAATAGAATGCGAGCTCAATCTGATTGGCTGATTGGATCAGCCAATCGGATTTAACTTGAATCTGATTGGCTGATTCCATCAGCCAATCAGATTTTCCTACCTTAATTCCGATTGGCTGATAGAATCCTCTCAGCCAATCGGAATTCGAGGGATGCCATCTTGGATGACATCATTTAAAGGAACCTTCATTCGGACTTAGGACGTCGGAAGAAGAGGATGGATCCGCGCTGGAGGTCTTCAAGATGGAGCCGCTTGTCACCGCTTGGAAGAAGATGGTTACCAGTCCGGATCTACTCTTCTGCCCGGATAGGATGAAGACTTTGGAGCCTCTTCTGGACCTCTTCAGCCGCCGCTTGATAGAAGACTTCAGCCGGATGATGGATCTCCAGCCCCCGCTTGGGCTTGGATGAAGACTTCGGAGCCTGGAGCGATCGGTGATACCTGGCATGGTGAAGACAAGGTAGGAAGATCTTCAGGGGCTTAGTGTTAGGTTTATTTAAGGGGGGTTTGGGTTAGATTAGGGGTATGTGGGTGGTGGGTTGTAATGTTGGGGGGGGGTATTGTATGTTTTTTTTACAGGCAAAAGAGCAGAATTATTTGGGGTATGCCCCGCAAAAGGCCCTTTTAAGGGCTGGTAAGGTAAAATAGCTTTTCTATTTTAATTTTAGAATAGGGTAGGGCATTTTTTTATTTTGGGGGGCTTTGTTATTTTATTAGGGGGCTTAGAGTAGGTGTAATTAGCTTAAAATTGTTGTAATATTTTTATTATGTTTGTAATTAATTTTTTTATTTTTTGTAACTTAGCTTTTTTTATTTTTTGTACTTTAGTTAGTTTATTTAATTGTATTTATTTGTAGGTATTTAATTTAATTTATTTATTGATAGCGTAGTGTTAGGTTTAATTGTAGATAATTGTAGGTATTTTATTTAATTAATTTATTGCCAGTGTAGTGTTAGGTTTAATTGTAACTTAGGTTAGGATTTATTTTACAGGTAATTTTTTAATTATTTTAACTAGGTAGCTATTAAATAGTTCTTAACTATTTAATAGCTATTGTACCTGGTTAAAATAAATACAAAGTTGCCTGTAAAATAAATAATAATCCTAAAATAGCTACAATATAATTATAATTTATATTGTAGCTATATTAGGGTTTATAGGTAAGTATTTAGCTTTAAATAGGAATAATTTATTTAATAAGAGTTAATTTATTTTGTTAGATTTAAATTATATTTAACTTAGGGGGGTGTTAGTGTTAGGGTTAGACTTAGCTTTAGGGGTTAATAAATTTATTAGAGTAGCAGCGAGGTCCGGTCGGCAGATTAGGGGTTAATACTTGAAGTTAGGTGTCAGCGATGTTAGGGAGGGCAGATTAGGGGTTCATACTATTTATTATAGGGTTAGTGAGGCGGATTAGGGGTTAATACATTTATTATAGTAGAGGTGAGGTTAGGGGTTAATTATTGTAGGTAGCTGGCGGCGATGTGGGGGGCAGATTAGGGGTTAATAAATATAATATAGGGGTCGGCGGTGTTAGGGGCAGCAGATTAGGGGTACATAGGTATAATGTAGGTTGCGGCGGTGTATGGAGCGGCAGATTAGGGGTTAAAAAAAATATGCAGGGGTCAGCGATAGCGGGGTCGGCAGATTAGGGGTTAATAAGTGTAAGGTTAGGGGTGTTTAGAATCGGGGTACATGTTAGGGTGTTAGGTGCAGACTTAGGAAGTGTTTCCCCATAGGAAACAATGGGGCTGCGTTAGGAGCTGAACGCTGCTTTTTTGCAGGTGTTAGGTTTTTTTACAGCTCAAACAGCCCCATTGTTTTCTATGGGGGAATCGTGCACGAGCATGTTTTTGAAGCTGGCCGCGTCTGTAAGCACCGCTGGTATTGAGAGTTGCAGTGGCGGTAAATTATGCTCTACGCTCCCTTTTTGGAGCCTAACGCAGCCATTCTGTGAACTCTAAATACCAGCGGTATTTAAAAGGTGCAGGGAAAAAAAAGCCAGCGTTACCTACGCGGGTCGTTACAGACAAAACTCTAAATCTAGCCGTAACTAAATACAATGAAATGCTTGTTTGTAATGGAAAACTAAAATGTTTCTTAAAGGACACATTTAAAAAAAAAAAAAGGAGAAATATTTTATATTATATGTTACACTAAAAATGACAAAATATATACTTTAGAGTCGTCTGTGGGCTCTGCTGCACTTCTCCTACCCCAAGTCTTCTCTTGCTCCAAAGTTTTTTCCTTTTTTTTTTTTTTTTAAAGTGACATGCCAGGCAGTGCAGCCAATTACAAGCCATACTACCTGCTTCATTAACAGCAAGGAGAAGAATTTGACACTAAAATAGAGGCGGTAGCTCCTGTGGTTCAGCAGTGAGTGCCAAGCTGTGTTTCACCAACGTGATGAGCATTCTGCAAAGCTTATTACTTTTTTTTATTAATTATAAGATATCGTTAATTAACTGTGAAGAACAAGGACAATTTTCGCATTGGGGTAAAGCCAAACCTCATTTTCTAAAGAAAGATAGAATTGATGAAGATTTCTAAGGTAACCGTTACATATCAACTGTATAATAATAATGGGTTACAGATATTTATTCTATAATAGATGGTTCTGTCAGTGTCCCGGTGTATAAACTATATGGAAATTTATAAAAAAAAATGCTTTGTTTTTGTTTTTTTAAATAATCTTTTATTGAGATTTTTAGCAAATACAGGATATTGAATATGTTTCTTCACAACAAACAAAGTTACAGGTAAATTTAGGCCATCTTTAGTATTTACAGAATATTGAATAAGCTCGTTAATAATGATAAGCATTTTACTAAATCAATAAGACTGAAGATCTTAATTTACAGAAATAAGATAAAATATGACTATAAAGGCTGTTATGGCGAACAAGTGTATACGAAATCTCATTTATTCCCCTCTAATATATATATATATATATATATATGACCTCCTGTCAGTTTAAAGGCCACTCTTGGACCCATGAGTAATTATATAAAATACAGGAGGTAAGTTATTATAAAAAGAAAAAAGAACCACTCATGGGCCGATAACAATCTAATGCCTAGATTTAGAGTTTTGTCGGTAAAGACCCGCATAGCTAACGCTGCTTTTTTTTCCAGCACACCCTTAAGACAACGCTGGTATTTAGAGTTCTCTGAAGGGCTGCGTTAGGCTCCAAAAAGGGAGCGTAAAGGCATATTTACTGCCACTTCAACCCTCAATACCAGCGTTGCTTACGGTAGCGGTAAGCTGGAAAAACCTGCTTGTGCACGATTCCCCCATAGGAAACAATGGGGCAGTTTGGGCTGAAAAAAAACTAACATCTGCAAAAAAGCAGGGTTAAGCTCCTAACGCAGCCCTATTGTTTCCTATGGGGAAACAGTTTCTAAGTCTGCACCTAACACCCTAACATGTACCCCGAGTCTAAACACCCCTAACCTTACACTTATTAACCCCTAATCTGCCACCCCCACTATCGCTGACACCTGCATTATATTATTAACCCCTAATCTGCCGCTCCGTACACCACCACAACTTACATTATACCTATGTACCCCTAATCTGCTGCCCCCAACATAATATTTATTAACCCCAAATCTGCCCCCCCCCACGTCGCCGCTACCTTACCTACACTTACTA
The DNA here is from genome assembly GCF_027579735.1 of Bombina bombina. Classification (NCBI taxonomy): domain Eukaryota; kingdom Metazoa; phylum Chordata; class Amphibia; order Anura; family Bombinatoridae; genus Bombina; species Bombina bombina. The sequence continues at coordinate 704,391,213 of NC_069500.1, read as the reverse complement.
ACCCCTAATCTGCCGACCGGACCTCACAAACCCTACTCTAATAAAGTTATTAACCCCTAAACCGCCGCACTCCCGCCTCACAAACCCTATAATAAATAGTATTAACCCCTAATCTGCCCTCCCTAACCCCTAAAGCTAAATCTAACTCTAACCCTAACACCTCCTAAATTAAATATAATTTTAATCTAACAAAATAAATTAAATATTATTAACTAAAGTATTCCTATTTAAAACTAAATACTTACCTGTAAAATAAACCCTAAACTAGCTACAATATAACAAATAATTATATTGTAGCTATTTTAGGATTTATATTTATTTTACAGGCAACTTTGTATCTATTTTAACTAGGTACAATAGCTATTAAATAGTTATTTACTATTGTAAATTGTAAAAGAGGACATCCGGAGCGGCAGAAGTCTTCATCCTATCCGGGCAGAAGAGGACATCCGGACTGGCAGACATCTTCATCCAAGCGGCATCTTCTATCTTCATCCATCCGACGAAGAGCGGCTCCATCTTCAAGACCTCCAGCGCGGAACATCCTCTTCCTTACGACGACTACCGATGAATGAAGGTTCCTTTAAGTGACGTCATCCAAGATGGCGTCCATCGAATTCCAATTGGCTGATAGGATTCATGAAGATGTCTGCCGGTCCGGATGTCCTCTTCTGCCCGGATAGGATGAAGACTTCTGCCGCTCCGGATGTCCTCTTTTGGTCCATCGGTGCCCGGCTGGGTGAACACGACTCAAGGTAGGGAGATCTTCAGGGGGGTAGTGTTAGGTTTATTTAAGGGGGGTTTGGGTTAGAGTAGGGGTATGTGGGTGGTGGGTTGTAATGTTGGGGGGTGGTATTGTGTTGTTTTTTTTTACAGGCAAAAGAGCTGATTACTTTGGGGCATGCCCCACAAAAAGCCCTTTTAAGGGCTGGTAATAGAGCTATTAACTTTTGTAATTTAGATTAGGGTAGGGTTTTTTTTTTATTTTGGGGGGCTTTGTTATTTTATTAGGGGGCTTAGAGTAGGTGTAATTAGCTTAAAAATCTTGTGATCTTTCTTTATTTTTGTAATTTAGTGGGGGGGGGGTTTATAATTTAGTTTAGTTTATTTAATTGTATGTAATTGTAGGTAATTTATTTAATTAATTTATTGATAGTGTAGTGTTAGGTTTAATTGTAACTTAGGTTAGGATTTATTTTACAGGTAATTTTGTAATTATTTTAACTAGGTAGCTATTAAATAGTAAATAACTATTTAATAGCTATTGTACCTAGTTAAAATAGATACAAAGTTGCCTGTAAAATAAATATAAATCCTTAAATAGCTACAATATAATTATTCGTTATATTGTAGCTAGTTTAGGGTTTATTTTACAGGTAAGTATTTAGTTTTAAATAGGAATACTTTAGTTAATAAAATTTAATTTATTTCGTTAGATTAAAATTATATTTAATTTAGGGGGGTGTTAGGGTTAGACTTAGCTTTAGGGGTTAATACATTTCTTAGAGTAGCGGCGAGGTCCAGTCGGCAGATTAGGGATTAATAAGTGTAGGTAGGTAGCAGCGACGTTGGGGGGGCAGATTAGGGGTTAATAAATATTATGTAGGTGTCGGCGACGTTAGGGGCAGCAGATTAGTGGTTCATAGGGATAATCTAGATGGCGGCGGTGTGCGGTCGGCAGATTAGGGTTTAAAAAAAAATATTATAGTGGCGGCGATGTGGGGGGACCTTGGTTTAGGGGTACATAGGTAGTTTATGGGTGTTAGTGTACTTTAGAGCACAGTACAGGGAGTGCAGAATTATTAGGCAAATGAGTATTTTGACCACATCATCCTCTTTATGCATGTTGTCTTACTCCAAGCTGTATAGGCTCGAAAGCCTACTACCAATTAAGCATATTAGGTGATGTGCATCTCTGTAATGAGAAGGGGTGTGGTCTAATGACATCAACACCCTATATCAGGTGTGCATCATTATTAGGCAACTTCCTTTCCTTTGGCAAAATGAGTCAAAAGAAGGACTTGACAGGCTCAGAAAAGTAAAAAATAATGAGATATCTTGCAGAGGGATGCAGCACTCTTAAAATTGCAAAGCTTCTGAAGCGTGATCATCGAACAATCAAGCGTTTCATTCAAAATAGTCAACAGGGTCGCAAGAAGCGTGTGGAAAAACCAAGGCGCAAAATAACTGCCCATGAACTGAGAAAAGTCAAGCGTGCAGCTGCCAAGATGCCACTTGCCACCAGTTTGGCCATATTTCAGAGCTGCAACATCACTGGAGTGCCCAAAAGCACAAGGTGTGCAATACTCAGAGACATGGCCAAGGTAAGAAAGGCTGAAAGACGACCACCACTGAACAAGACACACAAGCTGAAACGCCAAGACTGGGCCAAGAAATATCTCAAGACTGATTTTTCTAAGGTTTTATGGACTGATGAAATGAGAGTGAGTCTTGATGGGCCAGATGGATGGGCCCGTGGCTGGATTGGTAAAGGGCAGAGAGCTCCAGTCCGACTCAGACGCCAGCAAGGTGGAGGTGGAGTACTGGTTTGGGCTGGTATCATCAAAGATGAGCTTGTGGGGCCTTTTCGGGTTGAGGATGGAGTCAAGCTCAACTCCCAGTCCTACTGCCAGTTTCTGGAAGACACCTTCTTCAAGCAGTGGTACAGGAAGAAGTCTGCATCCTTCAAGAAAAACATGATTTTCATGCAGGACAATGCTCCATCACACGCGTCCAAGTACTCCACAGCGTGGCTGGCAAGAAAGGGTATAAAAGAAGAAAATCTAATGACATGGCCTCCTTGTTCACCTGATCTGAACCCCATTGAGAACCTGTGGTCCATCATCAAATGTGAGATTTACAAGGAGGGAAAACAGTACACCTCTCTGAACAGTGTCTGGGAGGCTGTGGTTGCTGCTGCATGCAATGTTGATAGTAAACAGATCAAAACACTGACAGAATCCATGGATGGCAGGCTTTTGAGTGTCCTTGCAAAGAAAGGTGGCTATACTGGTGACTGATTTGTTTTTGTTTTGTTTTTGAATGTCAGAAATGTATATTTGTGAATGTTGAGATGTTATATTGGTTTCACTGGTAAAAATAAATAATTGAAATGAGTGTATATTTGTTTTTTGTTAAGTTGCCTAATAATTATGCACAGTAATAGTCACCTGCACACACAGATATCCCCCTAAATAGCTAAAACTAAAAACAAACTAAAAACTACTTCCAAAAATATTCAGCTTTGATATTAATGAGTTTTTTGGGTTCATTGAGAACATGGTTGTTGTTCAATAATAAAATTAATCCTCAAAAATACAACTTGCCTAATAATTCTGCACTCCCTGTAGTTATGAGCTTTATAAACCGGCGTTAGCCCAGAAAGCTCTTAACTACTGACTTTTTTCTGCGGCTGGAGTCTTGTCGGTAGAGGGTCTACCGCTCACTTCAGTCAAGACTCTAAATACCGGCGTTAGGAAGATCCCATTGAAAAGATAGGATACGCAATTGGCGTAAGGGGATCTGCGGTATGGAAAAGTCGCGGCTTGAAAGTGAGCGTTAGACCCTTTCCTGCCTGACTCTAAATACCAGCGGGCGGCCAAAAGCAGCGTTAGAACCCCTTAAAGGGACATTCAACACTGCACACAACATTAATCTGTTGAAAAACTATAAATAAAGATCAAGCTGCAACGTGCCCCCTTTCTCTTACATCCTGCCTTCACTGTTGAATCGTCTACGATAACTTCAAAATTGGTGTCCTAATATGGCTGCTTAACTCCCCCCACCGTGACGTATAGAGCTTCTTCTTCAAACTAGATGCCAGTGATATCCCATCTCTCCTACTTCAATGCAAAGTGCGTTCACGGCCGTTAGCGCATGCGCGATACACTAGGAACACTAAAAGCGGAACCATAATAAGCCAATTTCTTTCCGTTCCGCTTATATTACGCATAGTACTCTATTTCGTTCTATTAGGTAAAACCCGATCCGATATGCAGGGTCGCCCGCAAATGCCGGCGACGCTGACTTTTACGCTGGTTTGGTATCCTATATACCTAGAAGTTACGCCCGTATATTTCTGCCATCGCCCGTAGTTTTTTGGGCCATAGGCAGGTATACCAAACCCACGCAGTTTGGTATCCAGTTTGGTATCCAATATACAGCGTAAGGACTTACATGGCGAAAATGGAGAAATCTTACTCCATTTTCACCTCGCCACAAAAAGCAGCCATAGTAAGCCTTACGCTGTCTATTGGAGCCCCGTAACTCCCTAAACTACCTGCCAATAACACCTAACGCATGCGCAATGTCTATCTACCTGTCAACCGCGATCTGCTAAATAAAACCTAACACCTAACGCATGCGCAATGTCTATCTACCTGTCAACCGCGATCCTCCGCCGCAATCCCTAATAAAATATTTAACCCCTAAACCGCCGCCCCCTACTTTAACTACCCCCTAATGTGATCCCCCTACACCGTCGCCAACTATATTAAACTACCCCCTAAAGTGAGCCCCTTACACCGCCGCCATCTACCTTACCTACCCCCTAAAGTGAGCTCCTACCCCGCCGCCATCTATTTTAAAATTATTAACCCCTAATTTAATCCCCCTACCCCGCCGTCACCTATATTAAATTATTTAACCCCTAAAATACTAAACTATCCCTACCACTAAACCTAAGTCTAACCCTACAAATAGCCCTGAAAAGGGCTTTTTGCGTGGCATTACCCCAAAGTAAACTGCTCTTTTGCCAGCCCTTAAAAGGGCTTTTTGCGGGGCATGCCCCAAAGAAAACTGCTCTTTTACCAGCCCTTAAAAGGGCTTTTGACGGGGCTTTGTCACAAAGTAAACTGCTCTTTTGCCTACAATCTAAATCCCCCTACACCGCCGCCAGCTATATTAACTATATTAACCCTAATTATATTAGGGTTAATATAGTTAATATAATTATTATATTATATATATTAACTATATTAACCCTAATTATATTAGGGTTAATATAGTTAATATTGTTATTATATTATATATATATTAAGTATAATAACCCTATCTAACTCTAACATCCCTAACTAAACTCTTATTAAAATAAATCTAATATTAATATTATTAATGAAAATATTCCTATTTAAATCTAAATACTTACCTATAAAATAAAACCTAAGATAGCTACAATGTAATTAATAATTACATTGTAGCTATTTTAGGGTTTATATTTATTTTACAGGTAACTTGGTAATTATTTTAACTAGGTACAATAGCTATTAAATAGTTAATAACTATTTAATAGCTACCCAGTTAAAATAATTACCAATTTACCTGTAAAATAAATCCTAACCTAAGTTACAAATACACCTACACTATCAATAAATTAAACTACAAATATCTAAACTAAAATACAATTAAATAAACTAAACTAAATTACAAAAAAAACACACTAAATTACAAAAAATAAAAAAAAGATTACAAGATTTTTAAGCTAATTACACCTATTCTAAGCCCCCTAATAAAATAATAAAGCCACCCAACCGGGCCAAACTCCTCATCCGATCTGGGCGATGTCTTTATCCAAGCAGCAGCAAAGTCTTCTTCCATCCGGCTGCATCTGATTGAATCAGCCAATCAGATTTTTCTACCTTAATTCCGATTGGCTGATAGAATCCTATCAGCCAATCGGAATTCGACGGACTCCATCTTGGATGACGTCATTTAAAGGTATCTCATTCGTCGTTCAGTCGTCGGCCGGGATGGATGCTCCGCGTAGGCAGAGGGAAGATTGAAGATGCCACTTGATGGAAGATGCCGCTTGATGGAAGATGCAGCCGGATGGAAGAAGACTTTGCTGCCGCTTGGATAAAGACATCGCCCGGAATGGATGAGGAGTTCAGCTCGGTTGGGTGAAGACAAGGTAGGGAGATCTTCAGGGGGGTAGTGTTAGGTTTATTTAAGGGGGGTTTGGGTTAGATTAGGGGTATGTGGGTGGTGGGTTGTAATGTTGGGGGGTGGTATTGTGGGGTTTTTTTGGCAAAAGAGCAGTTTTCTTTGGGGCATGCCCCGCAAAAAGCCCTTTTAAGGGCTGGTAAGGTAAAAGAGCTTTGAACTTTTTAAATTTAGAATAGGGTAGGTAATTTTTTTTATTTTGGGTGGCTTTATTATTTTATTAGGGGGCTTAGAATAGGTGTAATTAGCTTAAAAATCTTGTAATTTTTTTTATTTTTTGTAATTTAGTGTTTGTTTGTTTTTTTGTAATTTAGATTAGTTTATTTAATTGTATTTTAGTTTAGATATTTGTAGTTTAATTTATTGATAGTGTAGGTGTATTTGTAACTTAGGTTAGGATTTATTTTACAGGTAAATTGGTAATTATTTTAACTGGGTAGCTATTAAATAGTTATTAACTATTTAATAGCTATTGTACCTAGTTAAAATAAATACCAAGTTACCTGTAAAATAAATATAAACCCTAACATAGCTACAATGTAATTATTAATTACATTGTAGCTATCTTAGGGTTTATTTTATAGGTAAGTATTTAGATTTAAATAGGAATATTTTCATTAATAATATTAATATTAGATTTATTTTAATAAGAGTTTAGTTAGGGATGTTAGAGTTAGATAGGGTTATTATACTTAATATATATATAATATAATAACGATATTAACTATATTAACCCTAATATAATTAGGGTTAATATAGTTAATATATATAATATAATAATTATATTAACTATATTAACCCTAATATAATTAGGGTTAATATAGTTAATATAGCTGGCGGCGGTCTAGGGGGATTAGATTAGGGGTTAATGTGTTTAATATAGCTGGCGGCGGTGTAGGGGGATTAGATTAGGGGTTAATACATTTATTATAGGTGGCAGCGGTGTAGGGGGATTTAGATTGTAGGCAAAAGAGCAGTTTACTTTGTGACAAAGCCCCGCCAAAAGCCCTTTTAAGGGCTGGTAAAAGAGCAGTTTTCTTTGGGGCATGCCCCACAAAAAGCCCTTTTAAGGGCTAACAAAAGAGCAGTTTACTTTGGGGTAATGCCACGCAAAAAGCCCTTTTCAGGGCTATTTGTAGGGTTAGACTTAGGTTTAGTGGTAGGGATAGTTTAGTATTTTAGGGGTTAAATAATTTAATATAGGTGGCGGCGGGGTAGGGGGATTAAATTAGGGGTTAATAATTTTAAAATAGATGGCGGCGGGGTAGGAGCTCACTTTAGGGGGTAGGTAAGGTAGATGGGGCGGTGTAAGGGGCTCACTTTAGGGGGTAGTTTAATATAGTTGGCGACGGTGTAGGGGGATCACATTAGGGGGTAGTTAATGTAGGGGGCGGCGGTTTAGGGGTTAAATATTTTATTAGGGATTGCGGCGGAGGATCGCGGTTGACAGGTAGATAGACATTGCGCATGCGTTAGGTGTTAGGTTTTATTTAGCAGATCGCGGTTGACAGGTAGATAGACATTGCGCATGCGTTAGGTGTTAGGTTTATTTGGCAGGTAGTTTAGGGAGTTACGGGGCTCCAATAGACAGCGTAAGGCTTACTACGGCTGCTTTTTGTGGCGAGGTGAAAATGGAGTAAGATTTCTCCATTTTCGCCACGTAAGTCCTTACGCTGTATATTGGATACCAAACTGCGCGGGTTTGGTATACCTGCCTATGGCCCAAAAAACTACAGGCGACGGCAGAAATATACGGGCGTAACTTCTAGGTTACGCCGTATATAGGATACCAAACCAGCGCAAAATTCAGCGTCACCGGCATTTGCGGGCGACGCTGCATATCAGATCGGGTTTTACCTAATAGAATGAAATAGAGTACTATGCGTAATATAAGCGGAACGGAAACAACTTTGCTTATTATGGTTCCGCTTTTACTGTTCCTAGTGTATCGCGCATGCGCTAATGGCCGTGAATGCGCTTGGATTTCAGTCCGAGGAATGGGCTATCATTGGCTGCTGGTTTGAAAAAGAAGCTGAATACGTCACGGTGGGGGGAGTTAGGAAGACATGTTAGGACACCAATTTTGAAGTTATCGTAGACGATTCAACAGTGAAGGCAGGAAGTAAGAGAAAGGGGGCACGTTGCAGCTTGATCTTTATTTATAGTTTTTCAACATAGATTAATGTTGTGGGCAGTGTTGAATGTCCCTTTAACTCTGCTTTTGACGGCTAACGCAGAACTCTAAATCTAGGCGAATGTAAAATATGGACATATATATGATGCTACTAAGCGCATAATAAGAAAACCACAGGTGCTAATAATATATCAATAGTTGAAAAACAAGTAATTTAGTGGGTATAACAATGAGTTACACAGGTATGAAAGTGGTATAACATAATAATATAATGTGCAAAAATATATATTGTAATATTTCTATATATTTAGATTTCTAGTGAAAAAATAATTTTATATATATATATGAAAGAGAAAAAAAATAGAAATATTAAATGACAAGTGCGGTGATTACAAGAGAAACCGCAAAATTGTAGCCTCTGGCTTCAACCTAAACCAGAGCACTATGGTAGGGGAGAAATAGATAAAAAATAAATAATAATAATAATAATAATAATAATAAAAATAATATATACTCACACACATACACAATCACATACATATAAATGTACATATGGGGGGGCAAAATTTGCTGGCTGATTAACATTTTATGAGTACAACATATGACATGCTGTATAAGTTTATAAAATATAAGTATAACAAGGTTGAACACTAGTGTCTGCCTTTCAGTTATACGATATGAACAAAGTGCCATCTATTAAAGGGACATTAAACACTTTGAGATGGTAATATAAAATGATAAATTGTATATATAAAACAACTCTGCAATATACTTTCATTATTTATTTTGTCCTCTTTGCCTGTAATTCCATTCTGAAATTGTGAGCTTTTCAGTTCCTGTTAGAAATGGAAGTGCAGAACACTGTTAAATCCAGAACAACCATTGGCTGCACACTCTAGTGACCTATTTATAACGGTCCCTAATTGGCCACAGCAGAGAAGGTAACACAAGTTACAACATGGCAGCTCCCATTGTTTTATAGACACTAACGGCTAGATTTAGAGTTCTGCGGCCAAAGGGGTGCGTTAGCTACGCATGCTTTTTTCCCCCGCACCTTTTAAATACCACTGGTATTTAGAGTTCACAGAAGGACTGCGTTAGGCTCCAAAAAAGGGAGCGTAGAGCATATTTACCACCACTGCAACTCTAAATACCAGCGTTGCTTACGGACGCGGCCAGCTTCAAAAACGTGCTTGTGCACGATTCCCCCATAGAAAACAATGGGGCTGTTTGAGCTGAAAAAAAAACTAACACCTGCAAAAAAGCAGCGTTCAGCTCCTAACGCAGCCCCATTGTTTCCTATGGGGAAACACTTCCTATGTCTGCACCTAGCACTCTAACATGAACCCCGAGTCTAAACACCCCTAACCTTACGCTTATTAACCCCTATTCTGCCGCCCCTGCTATCGCTGACCACTGCATATTATTTTTAACCTCTAATCTGCCGCTCCGTACACTGCCGCAACCTACGTTATACCTATGTACCCCTAATCTGCTGCCCCTAACACCGCTGACCCCTATATTATATTTATTAACCCCTAATCTGCCCCCCACAACGTCGACGCCAGCTACCAACAATAATTAACCCCTAATCTGCCGACCGGATCTCGCCGCTACTCTAATAAATGTATTAACCCCTAAAGCTAAGTCTAACCCTAACACTAACACCCCCCTAAATTAAATATAATTTAAATCTAACGAAATAAATTAACTCTTATTATATAAATTATTCCTATTTAAAGCTAAATACTTACCTGTAAAATAAATCCTAATATAGCTACAATATAAATTATAATTATATTGTAGCTATTTTAGGATTAATATTTATGTTACAGGCAACTTTGTATTTATTTTAACCAGGTACAATAGCTATTAAATAGTTATTAACTATTTAATAGCTAAAATAGTTAAAATAATTACAAAATTACCTGTAAAATAAATCCTAACCTAAGTTACAATTAAACCTAACACTACACTATCAATAAATTAATTAAATACAATACTTACAAATAATTACAATTAAATAAACTAACTAAAGTACAAAAAATAAAAAAGAACTAAGTTACAAAAAATAAAAAAATATTTACAAACATTAGAAAAATATTGCAACAATTTTAAACTAATTTCACCTACTCTAAGCCCCCTAATAAAATAAGAAAGACCCCCAAAATAAAAAAATGCCCTACCCTATTCTAAATTTAAAAAGTTCAAAGCTCTTTTACCTTACCAGCCCTGAAAAGGGCCATTTGCGGGGCATGCCCCAAAGAATTCAGCTCTTTTGCCTGCGAATGCGAGCTCAATCTGATTGGCTGATCCAATCAGCCAATCGGATTGAACTTGAATCTGATTGGCTGATTCCATCAGCCAATCAGAATTTTCCTACCTTAATTCCGATTGGCTGATAGAATCCTATCAGCCAATCGGAATTCGAGGGACGCCATCTTGGATGACGTCCCTTAAAAGAACCTTCATTCTTCAGTTGGACGTCGGAAGAAGAAGATGGATCCGCGCTGGAGGTCTTCAAGATGGAGCCATTCGTCATCAGATGAAGATAGAAGATGCCGCTTGGATCAAGATGGTTGCCGGTCCGGATCTCCTCTTCTTCCCGGATAGGATGAAGACTTTGGAGCATCTTCTGGACCTCTTCAGCCGCCGCTTGATAGAAGACTTCAGCCGGATTATGGATCGCCAGCCCCCGCTTGGGCTTGGATGAACACTTCGGAGGCTTGGATCAAGACTTCGGAGGACGGATCGGTGAACCTGGCATGGTGAAGATAAGGTAGGAAGATCTTCAGGGGCTTAGTGTTAGGTTTATTTAAGGGGGGTTTGGGTTAGATTAGGGGTATGTGGGTGGTGGGTTGTAATGTTGGGGGGGGGGTATTGTATGTTTTTTTTTACAGGCAAAAGAGCTGAATTATTTGGGGCATGCCCCGCAAATGGCCCTTTTCAGGGCTGGTAAGGTAATAGAGCTTGTAACTTTTTAAATTTAGAATAGGGTAGGGCATTTTTTTATTTTGGGGGTCTTTGTTATTTTATTAGGGGGCTTAGAGTAGGTGTAATTAGTTTAAAATTGTTGTAATATTTTTCTAATGTTTGTAAATATTTTTTTATTTTTTGTAACTTAGTTCTTTTTTATTTTTTGTACTTTAGTTAGTTTATTTAATTGTAGTTATTTGTAGGTATTGTATTTAATTAATTTATTGATAGTGTAGTGTTAGGTTTAATTGTAACTTAGGTTAGGATTTATTTTACAGGTAATTTTGTAATTATTTTAACTATTTTAGCTATTAAATAGTTCTTAACTATTTAAGAGCTATTGTACCTGGTTAAAATAATTACAAAGTTGCCTGTAAAATAAATATTAATCCTAAAATAGCTACAATATAATTATAATTTATATTGTAGCTATATTAGGTTTTATTTTACAGGTAAGTATTTAGCTTTATATAGGAATAATTTATTTAATAAGAGTTAATTTATTTCGTTAGATTTAAATTATATCTAATTTAGGGGGGTGTTAGTGTTAGAGTTAGACTTAGCTTTAGGGGTTAATACATTTATTATAGTAGCGGTGTGGTTAATAATTGTAGGTAGGTAGGTGGAGGCGACGTTGGGGGCGGCAGATTAGGGGTTAATAAATATTATGTAGGGGTCGGCGGTATTAGGGGCAGCAGATTAGGGGTACATAGGTATAATGTAGGTGCAGCGGTGTACGGAGCGGCAGATTAGGGGTTAAAAATTTTAATAGAGTGGCGGCGATGTGGGGGGACCTCGGTTTAGGGGTGTTAGTGTACTTTAGACCACAGTAGTTAAGAGCTTTATAAACCGGCGTTAGCCCAGAAAGCTCTTAACTACAGACTTTTTTTCTGCGGCTGGAGTTTTGTCGTTAGATTTCTAACGCTCACTTCAGCCAAGACTCTAAATACCGGCGTTAGAAAGATCCCATTGAAAAGATAGGATACGCAAATGGCGTAGGGGGATCTGCGGTATGGAAAAGTTGCGGCTGCAAAGTGAGCGTTAGACCCTTTCCTGACTGACTCCAAATACCAGCGGGTGGTAAAAACCAGCGTTAGGAGCCTCTAACGCTGGTTTTGACGGCTACTGCCAAACTCTAAATCTAGTCCATAGTTAGGAAGAGTTTAACATAGAATATAATGTGGGCATAATACTTAGGATATTATGGGCCCTTGTAGTTATTGGAACAGCTGGTGGGTAAACCTGTGCTCGTGTCACCGTGGAAACCGCCTGTTCCACAAATAATATCCATATAAGTGAATGTCCACAGCACTAGTAATATAAAAGATTTCTTTATTGACAAACAAGACAACGTTTCGTGACTAGTGTCACTTAATCATGCTATACATATCATACACTGAGTAGCTTCTTTTAAACTGTTTAGGCGCCATCTAGTGTCAAAAGTTAATTATTACATCTCTTAAACAAACTTTTTTTCATAAATATACTTATATCATGCTTAATACATTGTTGCACTTTCATTGTTACTATACATTTATTTCTTGTAATAACTTAATAACTAACTATGCATTTACACACTTTGTTAACTTAAAGCCTGCATTACTACCTTAGACACGGGCCTTACTTTTAAAAGAATCCCTACATACACTTATTTGACAGTCCTTTTACCAGAATACTGACCACTCAAAGTCCCTATTCATACCATTTGGGGCCATTGACCCCAATTTATTTATCCAATACATTTCTCTTTGTTTAAGTAATTTCTCACGCTTACCTCCCTTTCTTTGTGGGCCTACGTGATCTATTACTTGCCACCTGAGTTGGCTTACACTATGGCCCTTTTAAAAAAAAAATGATGGGATACTGGAGCTTCCTTGTCCCCACATCTAATATTGGTGCTGACTCATTCTATCCTTTACCTTTCTTACCATCTCTCCAATATAGATGAGGGAACATGGACACTTGATTAAATAAACAGCATAGGTTGTATCACATGTGAATAAATTCCTGATGGTTAATTTTTTGGCCACTTCTAGGATGTACAAATTCCTTTCCTCTTATTATCGAATTACAGCTCATACATCCCAAACATGGGTAACACCCTAGTTTTTTTTTACTCAAATAGCTTTGTTGTTTTTGTCTAGGTGGACCTATATCAGACCTTACAAAATGGTCCCTCAAATTCTTAACCCTTTTATTTGCTATAATGGGTTTCTCCTTGAATTCCTCCACTTGATTATTACACCTTTGGAGTATAGGCCAATATTTGTTTATTATTTTAGCTATTTGGTTACAATGTAAGCTATACTGTGAAGAAAAGACCATTCTGTTTTTGTTTTTTATTCAAACTAGAATTTGTTGCTCCAAATCCTTTACTGCATTTATCTATAACTGCTTGTGGATACCCTCTATTGAGGAATTTCGTTTGCATTTCTTCAAATCCTTTACAATAATTCTCAGGTTCTGTAACTATTCATTGCACCCTCATCAGTTGGCTCTTAGCGATTGACTCTACTAAGTGTTGTGGATGAAAACTGTTATACTGTAGGAGTGTGTTCCTATCTGTTCCCTTTCGTATGTAAGTTAATTTCTAACTTAGTGTCCTTCTTACATACCCTGGTATCTAGGAACATAATACTGTCTTCACTATAATTTAGTGTAAATTCCAAGGCCTCTATTTATCAAGGTCTGGCGGACCTGATCCGACAGTGCGGATCAGGTCTGCCAGACTTCGCTGAATATGGCGAGCGATACGCTCGCCGTATTCAGCATTGCACCAGCAGCTCACAAGAGCTGCTGGTGCAACGCCGCCCCCTGCTGACTCGCGGCCAATAGGCCGCCAGCAGGGGGGTGTCAATCAACCCGATCGTACTCTATCAGGTTGATTTCCGGCGATGTCTGTCCGCCTGCTCAGAGCAGGCAGACAGGTTATGGAGCAGCGGTCTTTGTGACCGCTGCTTCATAAATGCTGTTTCTGGCGAGCCTGCAAACTCGCCAGAAACATGGGGCATCAAGCTCCATACGGACAACTAGACAAACTAGTTGTAACTGAGAGTACAACAAAGTTATAAAGAGAGAGTAAATCCACTTATGTATATTCACACTTTTCCTCTACTGATATCATAAGGTTTCCCAAAAAATAATAAAATCGTTCCCAATCATTCACACATTATAGTTTATTGATTCAACTAAGGAACTCACACTCATACAGTAGCAAAAGCTGTGAATTAAAACCACTTAAACTCTGTGGTTAGCATAATAGCCTTTAAGTCAAAATATCACTATCCAATATCCTCAATCCAGGTAAATTAAAGTTAACTAAGCCCTTACAATCCGAGGGCTGTTTTACTTTTACATATATAATAAAGGATAAGAGGATATATTGTTATTAACTACTTAGTACATAATTTTCACAAGAGTACTGGTGTACAGTACTATTGATTAGATTTTACAATCGCAAAATCTAATCAATAGTACTGTACACCAACAGAGCTGCAATCTGTTCACTGCGTTGTTTACAATAATACTTAGCCATCTGATCATCCAATTCCAGTACTTCAAATCTACACACCCATTATAGGTATGACAAGCGCGTTGTAGATTGGTGTTGCCTCTGTGACGAATCAAGCACACACCTTTTCTTAGAGTTTCTCCTACTTAGGATAATAACAAGACTGACAGGAGAATCAGCCAATCGCAAGGAGACAACTCCCAATCCGGTATCCAATCCGGTGTTAGTGGTGGGCATTCAGACTGAATATAAGACGCCGAGTAGCAGCGGCCCGCACCCCCTCTGAGGAAGCGTTCGTGAAACGCGCGTCAGGGGTCCGATAGGGGCAGCTTTGTCTCTCCCATCGTCCGTTTTTAACTTTGCTTACTCTTGTGAAAATTATGTACTAAGTAGTTAATAACAATATATCCTCTTATCCTTTATTATATATGTAAAAGTAAAACAGCCCTCGGATTGTAAGGGCTTAGTTAACTTTAATTTACCTGGATTGAGGGTATTGGATAGTGATATTTTGACTTAAAGGCTATTATGCTAACCACAGAGTTTAAGTGGTTTTAATTCACAGCTTTTGCTACTGTATGAGTGTGAGTTCCTTAGTTGAATCAATAAACTATAATGTGTGAATGATTGGGAACGATTTTATTATTTTTTGGGAAACCTTATGATATCAGTAGAGGAAAAGTGTGAATATACATAAGTGGATTTACTCTCTCTTTATAACTTTGTTGTACTCTCAGTTACAACTAGTTTGTCTAGTTGTTGTTAGGTCTCTCAGTGAGTAATCCACTCCTAGTTTTGCCTTCTTGTAGAATCCATAATTCTAGTATTTGAATACTAAGTGAAATATGTAAATTTGGGTAAAACCTGGCACTATTTTTATAACTCTACTCCCCCCAACCCCTTATCTCTAAATAAAGCTCCATACGGAGCTTGATAAATATGCCCCCAAGTCTCTGACTGTCAAATTCAAATCAGAAACAAATCTGTGTCCACGCTGCCCCACCATACGCCAAAGATATTGTCTATGAAGTGCCACCAGGCACCTCCAAAAGATTGAAACAATTAATTTTCATAGATTACTTTCTCTTCAACCATATTCATGAATAAATTGGCGTATGATGGGGCTACGTTGGACCCCAAAGGATATTATTGGCAAGATAAACTAAATCCTAAATATAATGGCAGTTCATAAGCATGCAAGGGAAGTTTATCATCCAATGCCCTGTTTACATAGAGCCGGATTAATTTTATTCATATGTGTGTGGCCTGTGGATGTCCCAAGTCTCAGAAAGCCAAGCATCTCTATGGGTTTAGGAGGTCCACCTGTGATCTCTTCCAGCCGGGCTGACTCCTCAAGCATTATATAGTGGGGCCAAATCTTACCTCCGGAACTCCAGTCCCGGCTCAACAAATAGGTTAGATGTAAGAGTCCAACATTCATGACTTTGTCAACCAGCTCTTTACAGACAATGCAGTCTGAGTAGTTACACGGCTTTGTGGCATTTTTTCGGTCCCCTTGATGCTTCAAAGGCTTGATACCGGTGTAGTGTTTGGATTAGCAGGAGTTGGGGCCCCAAAACTGGATTGTTTAATCTTGTGAAGGGGGTTAAAAACCTCACTCATTGTGGTTGAGAGCCTTGTGATGAGTTTCCAGGATATATTCAAGCTCCACCAAGAGCGCGGTAGCACTCCCCATATTCCAGTTATGCTCAGAAAGTAGTGGGGGAGAATATCTTAACTGATAATGATATTGCTAACTGTTTAAACTAGCCTTTTCTAAGGCCTAGTGCTACAATTCACAGTAATATGGGTCAGAGGGTGGAGTGAGTAAATTCAATATGTGTATTGAACTTTAGGCATCTGAAGAAAATGGCAGAGTTTCGCAACCAAAAGTGGGAATCCAGAATTGTAGATATGTGGTTCTTAACGCCGCGATTCTGAAGCAGCCCAAATATTAGATGTAATATTTTATGCATGTAATACCGCCTTTGTCAATTTCTCTGTGTTGCCCAAGTGTATTAGCTTCTATAAGATCACTCATCTCTCACTAATTGGCCACTCCTAAGCAGATGTGCGATCTGGGTTTTTTACCTCATACAGGTACACTATATTATGGAGCAGTTTAGATCTGTAAGGGTGGCTGCCACAAGCACGTCACTGTTCCCATATCCAGGGACTCAAACAAGGCTTCCAACACCAGCTGCGGACAAACTCAGGGGGCCACCAAATTCAGCCGAGTTGTTCAGTAGGAAGTGGTTCAAATTAGTCAGGTTATTTTACCCTTTTAGCCCTAAAATATTAGTTTTTTCCCCTGTTGTTCAGGAGCTCTGCATATGTGCGTCCATATATGTTGATTGTTGGCTCTGCCCCGAAATTTATAAAATACTATATGGAAATTTTAAATACAAGCAAAATGTACACTGTACTCATAAAAACAACACAAACTCCATTTAAGTATTTTAAAATTGAATGAAATATAATAAATACAGATGCAAGTTAAATGGGTTTCACACATACACTTAGGGCCACATTACAATTGGTGTGCTAATTAACGCTACCGCTCGAGCATTAACTGTGCTAGAAGTAAGCTTTTTGCACTCCTCGGGTTGAGCTCATATGAGTTGAAAGTAAATTGTTTTTGCTTCTGCCCTAACCTGACCAGTGCAAAAAGCCAAACTTACAAAATCACGTGCATGTTCACTTATTCCCCCATAGAAATCAAGGAAGAAAAAAAAAATGCATATTCTCACGTGCACTAACCTGACATGAAAATATAAATATTTTAGATTCCAGTGTTCTTCACATAGCAGAATAGGTTCTATTTATTCGGAAATACATTTTTCTATATATATCTGATTTTTTTTAGTATAATATATATCTTTACCTATATATACACATGATTATATAGGTATAGATATATACAGATATTTCAAGAAATATCTATTTAGAAATACTTAAAACATTGGAATGTGAAATATTTACAGTAAATACACAGTATAAAACTTTTGGGCTAGATTACAAGTGTAGGACTAACTTATCGCTCACCCGCAAACAGGAAAATTAGTCAGTTTGCGTGTGCACAATAAATAACCAACCATTAAAAGTGAATGTTTATTTCTAATGCGAGCTCGCGGTAGCAATTAGCACGCAGAAAATTAACCAGAGATAAGATCTCTGGTTAATTTTCGAAAAGTGCCTCAAATGACCCCAAAAAATGGTCTTTTTCGCCTAGATTTAGAGTTCTGCGGTAGCCGTCAAAAGCAGCGTTAAGGGCTCCTAACGCTGCTTTTTACCGCCCGCTGGTATTTAGAGTCAGGCAGGAAAGGGTCTAACGCTCACTTTCCAGCCGCGACTTTTCCATCCCCTTACGCCAATTGTGTATCCTATCTTTTCAATGGGATCTTCCTAACGCCGGTATTTAGAGTCTTTGCTGAAGTGAGTGGTAGAGCCTCTACCGATAAGACTCCAGCCGCAGAAAAAAGTCATTAGTTAAGAGCTTTCTGGGCTAACGCCGGTTTATAAAGCTCTTTACTACTGTGCTCTAAAGTACACTAACACCCATAAACTACCTATGTAACCCTAAACCGAGGCCCCCCCACATCGCAGCCACTATAATACATTTTTAACCCCTAATCTGCCGACCGCACATCGCCGCCACCTACATTATCCCTATGAACCCCTAATCTGCTGCCCCTAACATCACCGACACCTACATAATATTTATTAACCCCTAATCTGCCCCCCCCAACGTCGCCGCTACCTTACCTACACTTATAAACCCCTAATCTGCCGACCGGACCTCGCCGCTACTCTAATAAATGTATTAACCCCTAAACCGCCGCACTCCCGCCTCGCAAACCCTATAATAAATAGTATTAACCCCTAATCTGCCCTCCCTAACATCGCCGACACCTAACTTCAAGTATTAACCCCTAATCTGCCAACCGGACCTCGCCGCTACTCTAAGAAATGTATTAAGCCCTCAAGCTAAGTCTAACCCTAACACCCCCTAAATTAAATATAATTTTAATCTAACGAAATAAATTAAATATTATTAACTAAAGTCTTCCTATTTAAAGCTAAATACTTACCGGTAAAATAAACCCTAATATAGCTACAATATAACGAATAATTATATTGTAGCTATTTTAGGATTTATATTTATTTTACAGGCAACTTACAGGCAACTTTGTATTTATTTTAACTAGGTACAATAGCTATTAAATAGTTATTTACTATTCAATAGCTACCTAGTTAAAATAATTACAAAATTAAACACTACACTATCAATAAATTAATTAAATAAATTAACTACAATTACATACAATTAAATAAACTAAACTAAATTACAAAAAAAACCAACACTAAATTACAAAAAATAAAAAAAGATTACAAGACTTTTAAGCTAATTACACCTACTCTAAGCCCCCTAATAAAATAACCAATCCCCCCAAAATAAAAAAATTCCCTACCCTATTCTAAATTAAAATAGTTAACAGCTCTATTACCTTACCAGCCCTTAAAAGGGCTTTTTGCGGGGCATGCCCCAAAGAAATCAGCTCTTTTGCCTGTAAAAAAAAACCACAATACCACCCCCCCAACATGACAACCCCTAAATAAAAATGTCAAAATTGGGTCCAATTAGCCATTTTCCCTCCCTGGTGTCATGTGACTCGTTAGTGTTACAAGGTCTCAGGTGTGAATGGGGAGCAGATGTGTTAAATTTGGTGTTATCGCTCTCACACTCTCTCATACTGGTCACTGGAAGTTCAACATGGCACCTCATGGCAAAGAACTCTCTGAGGATCTGAAAAAAGGAATTGTTTCTGCGTGCTAATTGGAAAAGTGCCTCAAATTACCCCAAAAAATTGTCTTTTTCGCCTAGATTTAGAGTTCTGCGGTAGCCGTCAAAAGCAGCGTTAACGCTTTTTTTTACCGCCCGCTGGTATTTAGAGTCAGGCAGGAAAGGGTCTAACGCTCACTTTCCAGCCGCGACTTTTCCATCCCCTTACGCCAATTGTGTATCCTCGTTAGTGTTACAAGGTCTCAGGTGTGAATGGGGAGCAGATGTGTTAAATTTGGTGTTATCGCTCTCACACTCTCTCATACTGGTCACTGGAAGTTCAACATGGCACCTCATGTCAAAGAACTCTCTGAGGATCTGAAAAAAAGAATTGTTGCTCTACATAAAGATGGCCTAAGCTATAAGAAGATTGCCAAGACCCTGAAATTGAGCTGCAGTACGGTGGACAAGACCATACAGCGGATTCACAGGACAGTTTTTACTCAGAACAGACCTCGCAATGGTCGGCCAAAGAAGTTGAATGCACGTGCTCAGCATCATAACCAGAGCTTGTCTTTGGGAAATAGACATGTGAGTGCTGCCAGCATTGGTCTGCATGGCTGTCGTCCCAGAAGGAAGCCTTTTCTAAAGATGATGCACAAGAAAGCCCACAAACAGTTTGCTGAAGACAAGCAGACTAAGGACATTGATTACTGGAACCATGTCCTGTGGTCCGATGAAACCAAGATAAACTTATTTGGTTCAGATGGTGTCAAGCGTGTGTGGCGGAAACCAGTACAAAGACAAGTGTGTCTTGCCTACAGTCAAGCATGGTGGTGGGAGTGTCATGGTCAGGGCCTGCATGAGTGCTGCCAGCACTGGGGAGCTACAGTTCATTGAGGGAACCATGAATGCCAACATGTACTGTGACATACTGAAGCAGAGCATGACCCCCTCCCTTCGTAGACTGGGCCACATGGCAGTATTCTAACATGATAACGCCCCCAAACACACCTCCAAGACAACCACTGCCTTGCTAAAGAAGCTGAGGGTAAAGGTGATGGACTGGCCAAGCATGTCTCCAGACCTAAACCCTATTGGGCATCTGTGGGGCATCCTCAAACGGTGGGGGAGCGCAAGGTCTCTAACATGCACCAGCTCCGTGATGTCGTCATGGAGGACTGGAAGTGGACTCCAGTGGCAACCTGTGAAGCTCTGGTGAACTCCATGCCCAAGAGGGTTAAGGCAGTGCTGGAAAATAAATGGTGGCCACACAAAATATTGACACTTTGGGCCCAATTTGGATATTTCCACTTATGTGTGTGCTTATATACATATATATTTATGTGTTAACACACACACACACACACACACACACACACACACATATATATATATATATATAAGCATATACATATATATTTAGATTTGCTCTTTTTGGCACTCAACTTGTAATCTGGCCCTGTTTTTACATGTTTTCATCTACTTAACTGCAAAGGGCTCCAATGCACATATATATATATATATATATATATATATATATATATATATATATATATATATATATATATATATATATATATATATATATATATATATTTATATACAATATAAATTATATTACTAGTTTATTTCCATTTTACTTTCAGTTATTCACATATAGTGAATAGGAAGGACTTTTATTATTGTCCTTTAAAACAGAGGCTTATATTGACATTTGATGAGCAGATTATAAATGACAGAAGTATACAAGCTGTTGTATCAGTACTCGTCGGCAAGCAGTAAATGTGTGCATTATGTGTACTTGTTCCTAGAGCACTGACAACATGAATGAATGCTGTTCTCCTGTACATAAAGAGAGCTCTGGTAGAAGCCATCACAACCAGCAATACAAGAAAAGTTATAATGATGAAAAAATATATCATCCTCTTACCAGAGTTGAATAAAACACGGCTCCGGCACCATAGCAGATTAGCAGCCTCTTACATTGTGCAGCTCACAGATGGTTTACAAGTTGTGCTACACTGAGGTTCCTCATAAAGCTTGCGATCCTCCTCATGCAAATTGACAAGACCTCCTTACAACACAACCGCACTGAGAGCTCTGACTGCGCAGCGGTATTTGCAAATAAAGCTAGTCCCTCTCCCCTCCAGTCACCCAAAAACCCAGGGAAACAATAGTTAAGAGAAGGGGAATTATGTTTTGCCGCTGCTGCCGCATAAAACTTGCTCTATGTGATGCGCGGTCTATCTTTATCTGTGCGTGGACCTACCCAGATAACTGCGCACCCGCTCTGCCACGCACCTTACAGGGAATATTGCATGAGTTTAAAAGTAACAAATTGCAATCTAATTCCTCACCATTGCTAAACCATCTGAATTCCACTTGTATCTTGGCATGACAGGCATACTGGGCATGATTGTATTTTTTTTTTTTTTTTTAAATATTTACATTTATTGATTTTAAAAGCTGCATTTCCAGTTTGGCGTAATCTTAACACAAGATGAAGACCACAGGTTTCTATAACATGGACTTAAGATATCTTATACTGGATTTAAACAGTGCTGAAACTAAAATGCAAACTCCCTCGCAACATAGTATCTACAGAGAAGATATTGAAAGGAGACTGAGGGGCCTATTTAATAAAGGTCTGTCGGACCTGATCCGCACTGTCGGATCAGCACCTCGTGTGGTGCAATGCCGCCCCCTGCAGATTTGCGGCCAATCAGCCGCCAGCAGGGTGGTGTCAATCAACACGATCAAGTTGAATTGCGGCAATGTCTGTCCGCCTCCTCAAAACAGGCGGACAGGTTATGGAGCAGCAGTCTTTAGACCACTGCTTCATAACTGGTATTTCTGGCGAGCCTGCATCCGGAGCTTGATAAATGGGAGCCTGATCCTTTATGACCAGGGTTTTATAGGGAATGCACCTTCATGCAGGAGTTAATTCAAAAGCAGTTTACTGTAACCTTAAAAGGTGTGAAAGTGCTATTGTGTATGCCAGTTTCGGGTAACATCCCAGTTGCTACCATGATAACAGGTACTTAACACATGAAAAGGCCTTTTACAAAACGTTTCTGCTGAAAATGTGATTGTTGCTGCAGGCTTTTAATGCATGGATGGATTTTGCATTGTGATTACTTGGAAAATATGTCGCCCTATTCAGCCTTAAAAAAAAAAAAATATATTGGGAACAAATCACCGATAGATTGCGATTGACTCCTTAATTTGTGAACAGAAGTAAATTTAGGTCTCTTAAAATTGCATGCTCTACCATGTCCCTTTAAATCATGACAGTAATGAAAGACTAGAAAACAATTATCAATGCACTGATGTGGATGCTAAATTAAAATTAGATCACTACAGTGACAGTATACTCTATTTTCAAACATAAAATTGCATAGTCAACAGTGCTTAAAAAGGATCAATACAAACTACATATTCGGCTTGATAAATGCAGGGAACCACTGGCCTACTGCTTCTAGAATTTTGCAACTTTTGAGATAATTTGTCAA
Organism: Bombina bombina; assembly: GCF_027579735.1. Classification (NCBI taxonomy): domain Eukaryota; kingdom Metazoa; phylum Chordata; class Amphibia; order Anura; family Bombinatoridae; genus Bombina; species Bombina bombina. Next base: position 704,368,354 of record NC_069500.1, on the reverse strand, counting down.
ACTGTGCACTTTATTTCTGTAACATCCAGAAATAAAGGGAAAAAAAAATGCAACAGAGTTTCCTTCTATCTAATATGAGTTCTCTATGTCACTCTTCTGGAGTTTGTTAAGTTTGAATGGAACTGTTAAAGAGAACCAAATGAATGAAACTAATGAAAATGATGTGATAACACTGCCAGACTTTGGATTCAAAATATTACAAATATGTCTTACACCAGCATACTGTACCTGACAAAGCTAATGTAATCAATCAAAACAAAAACGATAGTGTGACGGATTCGCTACCCCTAATGGGTAGCTCCGCCAAAGGATCCTTTCTATACCTGGAACATGCCGCTATGTAGCGGAGAAAGTGATTATAGCAGTGCCCACCCAAATAACTAGACAGACTAGCATTCAGGTGAAACACAAAAGGAGCACTTTATTGTGAAAACTCACTCCTTTTATACATAAACTCATCAAGATAACAAGCCTTATCAGATCCGCAAATCTGCGCCCCTCCAGACAGGCTGGCGCCCTCCATAGAAGCCACAGTCCAATAGAGTCCCAGTGATAAAGAGGTGTCGGTTTCGGGGTAATCCCAGGGGAGCAGTGGCACTTCCAGGGTGTCCTTGGACCGGATTTAAAGCCTGGGAAACATATGGAGGTGGGGGTGTCCAAAACCCACGGTACCCAAGGGAGCTCCCTTCTGGCAATCGCCCCACATCTGGTCCTCCTTAGGGGCAATCAATCCCCCAAAGAGCGGAGCTCTGGGGCAAGGGGTCGCTGGAGCGACCTGGGGTAAAGGGGAGCAGGTATTCGGTGCGGTGCGACCAAGAAGGGTTTTCCCGTTCAGAGATCAGCTCTCTCATGAGGATGTAACAAACACAAAACAAGTCAAATCAAAATGTCTGGGAGATCACAGTTGCTCGCAAAAGCCCAAATCTGCTGAGAAACAGGAGGGGGTTAGGTAGTAGAGGGTGGAGGTTTAACCCTTGCAGCCTGGTATCCGTGACCGCTACCCAATTCCAGGCCGGCAGACTTGGCTAGATCCACACACACAGGTCGGCCTGGGGCTGTCTGGGGAGCTATTCCAATTCAGTTTGCCAGGAAAGTCCATCAGCGTTTCCATTGCTTTTTCCCGGCTGGTATTGGATGATAAAATTAAAGGGCTACAAGGCTAAACTCCACAGCAACAAGCGTCCATTGTCCCCAGCAACTCGGTTGAGCCAAACCAAGGGGTTGTGGTCCGTGAGGAAAGTGAAGGCTCGTCTGTACAAGTAGGGCTGCAGTTTTTTCAGGGCCCACACCCAGGCCAGGCACTTCTTCTCCACCGCCACATGTAGCCTTTCCTTCCTGGGCAACAGCTTCCTGTACGGGGTGGTCCTGGCTATTGTCGTCCATCTGGCTCAGGACTGCTCCCAACCCGAACATGGAGGCATCTGTGTGGACACAAAAACGTTTGATTGAGTTAGGAGCGGCCAGGACAGGGGCAGAAATCAAGGCTGTTTTGAGGCTTTGGAGGGCAGCCTCACATTCTGGGGACCACAGGAGCTGTCGGGGCAACCATTTTCAAGTTAGTTCGGTCAGGGGTATGGCCAGGGCACTGTAGTTGAGGGACAAACTTGCGGTAGTACCCTGCAGTCCCTATGAAAGCTAAGACTTGGGTTTTGGTCTTGGGGGTTGGCCAGTTTGCGATGGCCTCAATCTTGGCCGGCTCCGGCCGCTGCTTCCCGTAGCCCACCTGGTGTCCAAGGTACTAGAAATCTGAGCGCTCAATTGTACATTTGTCAGGTTTCAGGGTCAGACTGGCAGCCCTGATGCGATCTAGAATGAAGCCTAAGTGGACCAGATGGTCCTCCCAGGTGTCGCTGTAGATCGCAATGTCATCCAGGTAGGCGCAGGCATAATACTGGAGGTCATCCAGTAGGTGATGTACTAGCCTCTGGAAGGTCGCCGGAGCATTCTTCATCCCAAACGGCATGAATTTGAACTGGTATAGGCCGAAGGGGGTGATGACTTGGGGATGGACCCTGGGTCCAAGGGGATCTGCCAGTAGCCCTTGCAAAGGTCCGGTTGAGTAGGTCATCCAGCCAGGGGCATGGAGTAGGCGTCGGTCATTAAGTCTATGGTAGTCTATGCAGAATGTGGTGGTCCCGTCCTGCTTGGGTACCAGCATCACTGGGGAGGCCCAGGGACTGTTGGACGGTTCTATAACACCTAGGTCCAGCATCTTCCTGAGCTCACTGTGCATACTTTCCCTAACTACCTCGGGAACCCGGTATGCCGGCTGTCGCAGGGGTGCCTGCCCAGGGGTCTCCACTCGGTGTACTGCAGCTGTGGTGTACCCAGGGGTAGTGGAGAACATCTCGCGTTGTTTCACTAGCATTTGCCGGACTTGCCCCTTCTGCCTAGCCTTTTGCCCAGCTGTATCTCCTCTACACCTGGGGGCACCTTATCTCGCCCTGGGAACTGCAGCATGGGAAGACTCTGGGCGTCCTCCATAGCCGGAGCACAGATGGCGGCTATGTCTCCGGCTCTTTCCTGATATGCCTTCAGCATGTTCACATGAAAGGTCCGGCGGACCCAGTCCTCTGAGCACTTAGCTACCAGGTAGGTTGCCAGGAAGCCTGTAGCTTGTCTGTTTTGACAGGCTTCAAGGCTAGGACCTTCTGCCCCACTGCTAGGGTTCGGTTATGGGCATTCCAGTCGTACCACCGTTTCTGTCTACCTTGAGCGACTTCAAGGTTCTCTCGCACCCTCTCGGTGAGGTCCTTCTGTCGGTCCCTGAAATCTATGACGTACTCTACAATGGAAGGTCCTTCCTCCCCTGCCGACCCCTGCCAGTGGGCTCTCAATAGGTGTAGAAGGTCCCCTTATTTTCCGGTCATACACTAATTCAAAGGGGGAGAACCCAGTGGATTCCTGGGGTATGCAAACAGGAGTTGTGGCAGGTATCTCTCCCAGTCTTTGTGAGAGGCAGAGAACATCCTAAGTAACTGCTTCAGGGTCCCATTGAACCTCTCACACAACCTATTATTTTGAGGGTAGTATGGAGCACTGTGCAAGGGTTTAATCCCACACAGTCTCCATAGCTGACGGGTGAGCTCTGCCGTGAACTGTGTTCCTTGATCGAAGAGCACCTCCCTGGGAAATCTTACCCTGGTAAATATCCGGAGCAGTGCATCTGCCGCTGTCTCCACCTGGACATTAGACAGAGGGTCCGCCTCCGGGTATCGGGTGGCATAATCTACCACTGTCAGGATATACTTCTTTCCGGAGGGGCTGGGATGGGGCAATGGTCCAATAATATCTATGGTGACCCTGCTGAAGGACTCGTCAATGATGGGGAGGGGGTGCAAGGAGGCTTTGTAGTGGTCCCCTGTCTTTCCTACTCTCTAGCACATGTCACAGGTCCTACAATACTGCCTAATATCATCTGTAACCCCTAGCCAAAAAAATGTCTGGGTCAGTCTATGATGGGTCCTAGATTTGCCTAGATGTCCTGCCAGGGGAATGTCATGCCCTAGCTGCAGCAGGTTGTACCGGTACTTCTGTGGTAACACCAGCTGGAGTTTTTGCACGGGCCCTTTTTTTTTAACTCTCGGAAATCCGATACAGGGGAGCCTTTTCCCACTCAAAACGTTCTCCTCCAGAGCCCTTGGGGTCAGTCCCTACTCATTCACGGTAAAGGGCTAGGACCAGGTCGCTCAATGTCTCCTGGGTGAAGTCAGTGGGGGACGACCCAGGGGAGCTGGTCGGTGGGCAGGGCAGGAGTTGGGCGGAGTGGCTTACCTGGGTCCCCAGTTTGTGTGCCGTGGCCTGTTCTCTGGTTTGCTGACGGGTGGTGACAGGGCAAACATCTGTTGGGTTATCCCACACAAAGGCTGAAGCAAGGTGGCCGAGGTCGTTTCCCAACAGGACCTCAGCGGGCAGAAGGCCCATGATCCCTACTTCCATAGCACGGGAGCCGGCACCCCAATCCAAGTGCACCCGTGCAGTAGAGATCTGCAGTACTGCACCCCCAGCCACACAAACTGCAAGGGATCTGCCAGTGTGGTGCGAGGTGGGGACCAGGTGTGGCTGTGCAAGGGTAATCAAGGCTCCACTGTCCCGTAATCCAGATATCTTGGCGATGGTGGTTGTCGCTGGTTGTGGGGTTCACTTAATACAGGACTCCGAGCTCTTCCTCTGCACAGTCGGCATAATCTGTAGGGCCCTCTGCATCCAAACAGTGGGCGGCGCCCTGGTAACCTCCGGCCAGCGCACTTGGCCACTGAGCTGGAGGGGGATTCCTTGGCCTCTGCTCTGGGCATTCTTGTCTGATGTGGCCTGCCCATCCGCACTCATAGTACTCCTTGGATGAACAGGGCCCTGAGGGGCGGACAGGCGCCGGCCGCGTCTGGTGGTACCGGGTAGGCGCCAGAGTGTGGGTAGAGGTTGAAGAGGAGCGGGTCACTGGTCGGGGCTCAGGGAGGGTCTGGTGCCAGGCATCCAAGTATTTATCTGCCAGGATGGCTGCCTGGTCAACTGTTGTAGGCCTATTATCCTTGACCCAGTCCCGTACCTATGCCAGAGAGTGATTGTAGACGTGCTCCAACAAAATGAGCTGGGTAGCTTCTTCTAGGGTAGTTACGTGGCAGCTGGTTAACCAAGAGTGCAAGGACCGGGTGAGCCGGTGGGTCCACTCTGTGAACGGCAGCCCCTCTTGTCTTTTTAGTTCCCAGGAACTTAAACCATAGCGGGCAAGGATGCGCTCCTTCATCCGGTCATAGTGTTTTTGGTCTCCTGGGGGCATAGTGTTGAAAGCCTCCAGAGCCCGTCTGGACAGCTTTCCAAAGTAGATGGTGACTTGGTCAGCAGAGGCGACATCCTGCAACTAGCACTGGGTTTTGAATACTTGGAGGTAGCTGTCGATCTCCTCCTCATTGTCTTTGAAGGCTTCTTCGGCCAGGGAGGTGGATCCAGGGGAGCCGGCACGGCCCACCCCATAGACTTTTGGAGCTCCAGCAACCGGACCTTGGTGGCGTCTGCGATTATCCAAGTGAAAACCTTTTTGGGTGGGGCCATCCCATAGAAGTCCAGCTGACCACTAGGATCGGACATCGTGGTCTCCTGGGTTGAAACCTCACTGGCCGTTCACTGCCCTGGCTGCTAACGGCCCCTCCATGAGTTTGGCTATGATTGCTGCCTTGGACTTGTGGCCGGCAACTTTCCCTCTAGCTTCCAGCAAGTCTTTTAAGGTATTTTTTCGGAGCCCAACGTATTGCTGCTCCATCCGAAGATATCTTTAGTTGGTGGTTTGGTAGACATTCCAGGTAGATGGAAGCATCCCAACGCTGCCAACCAAATGTGACGGACTCCAGCTACCCCGACTGGGTAGCTCCGCCAAAGGATTCTTCCTATACCTGGAACATGCTGCTATGTAGCGGAGAAAGTGATTATAGCAGAGCCCACCCAAATAACTAGACAGACTAGCATTCAGGTGAAACACAATAGGAACACTTTATTGTGAAAGCACACTCCTTTTATACATAAACTCATCAATATAACAAGCCTCCAGAGCTATCAGATCCCCAAATCTCTTGCCATTCCCTCCCCTCCAGACAGGCTGGCACCCTCCATAGAAGCCACAGTCCCATAGAGTCCCAGTGATAAGGAGGTGGTGGTTTCGGTGTGATCCCGGGGGAGTGGCGGCACTTCCAGGGTGTCCTTGGACCGGATTTACAGCCTGGGAAACATATGAAGGTGGCGGTGTCCAAAACCCCTGGTTCCCAAGGGAGCTCCCTTCTGGCAATCGCCTCAACTCTGGTCCTCTTTAGGGGCAATCAATCCCCTAAAGAGTGGAGCTCTGGGGCAAGGGGTCGCTGGAGCGACCTGGAGTAAAGGGGAGTGGGTATCTGGTGTGGAGTGGCTAGCTGGCAGTTCCAGGAGCCCGGCCAGCCGAGAAGGGTTTTCCCGGTCAGAGATCAGCTCTCTCATGGAGGATGTAACAAACACAAAACAAGTCAAATTAAATGTCTGGGAGATTGTGGTTGCTCTCAAAAGCCCAAATCCACTGAGAAACAGGAGGGGGTTATGTAGTAGGGGGTGGAGGTTTAACCCTTGCAGCCTGGTAATCGTGAAAGATAGCATGGCTGATGTATGCACCAGTATTCTTTTCTTGTGCTACATAAAATAATATAATAATAGTATGCAGCTACGTACTTGATTGTGAGTCTAATATAAGATGACAAAATATTACCTATTATTTTTAAATGCCTAGCGATAAGTAGACAACCACCTTAAATTGCTTCAACAGTAATGGCTAGATTACGAGTTGTGCGTTAAGGTAAAAAAGCAGCATTAAGAGGACCTTTTTTTTTTTTTTAAACGCCCGCTGCTATTACGAGTCTTCCAGGTTTAGGGGCACCGCACACTTCTTTGGCCTTACCGCAAAGCGACTTACGTAAACTTCGTAAAGTCTTTTTTCTTCCATTCTATCAGCCAGTCGGAATTAAGGTAGAAAAAATCCTAGCTAAAAATAACTATTTAGTAACTATTCTACCTAGTTAAAATAAATACAAACTTGCCTGTAAAATAAAAATAAACCCTAAGCTAGCTACAATGTAACTATTAGTTATATTGTAGCTAGCTTAGGGTTTATTTTACAGGTAAGTATTTAGTTTTAAATAGGAATTAATTAGGTAATAATATTAATTTTTATTTAGATTTATTTAAATTATATTTAAGTTAGGGGGTGTTAGGGTTAGACTTAGGTTTAGGGATTAATACATTTAGTATAGTGGCGGCGACGTTGGGGGCGGAAGATTAGGGGTTAATAAATGTAGGTAGGTGCTGGCGACATTGGAGGCGGGAGATTGGGGTCAATAAATATAATGTAGGTGGCGGTGATGTTGAGGGCAGCAGATTAGGGGTTAATAAATATAATGTAGGTGTCGGTGATGTCGGGGGCGGTAGATTAGGGGTTAATAAGTGTAGGATTAGGGGTGTTTAGACTCGGGGTTCATGTTAGGGTGTTAGGTGTAAACATAACTTTTATTTCACCATAGGAATCAATGGGGCTGCATTACTGAGTTTTACGCTGCTTTTTTGCAGGTGTTAGACTTTTTCTCAGCCGGCTCTCCCCGTTGATTCCTATGGGGAAATCGTGCACGAGCACGTACGACCAGCTCACCGCTGACTTAAGCAGCGCTGGTATTGAAGTGCGGTAAGGAGCACAATTTTGCTCTATGCTCACTTCTTGCCTTTTAACGCCGGGTTTGTAAAAACCCGTAATCCCAGCGCTGTAGGTAAGTGAGCGGTGAGAGAAAACAGCTTCTAATGCAAAACTCGTAATCTGGCCGTTAGTTTATTAAAATAAACTACTGCAGTGGATTTCTGATTAATCTTACAAACATTAAGATTATGAATTATCATTAACAATGATTGAATGAGCACATTTCTTTCTCAGCCTTTCAAAGAAATTATTATTTTCTTGGATTGTTATCTTTATTACTACAAAATTTTTAGTACCCTACAAGACCAATCTCTGAATTGCCTTAAAATTGCCTCATTGGAAGCGCAGTTTCGTTTCAACCTGATAAATTCTCCCTTGGATATTACTCTAAGCATAAGGATTACATGAATCTGTTTTTAAAACAATGTATTTCCTGCTGATGGTTTTCTAAAACACTTTGCCTCAGTGGCTTTAGAATTAGATTTACTTTTCAAAGTAAAAGTTACTCTTTTTAGCTTTATCACAAAAATAAATTGTAGATTGTAAAGGTTTTGTTTTCTTTTTAAAAAGACACCACACAAATTTTCATGCTGTAGATTGGTTCACACATTTTTGGAAACATTGCTTTTAAATAAAATACAATAAAGGATTATTTTGCTACATGGTGGGTCTTTGAAGTCTCTCTCTTTTACCACATCTCTTCATCTGAGGAATTATGAATATGACTAGACAAATTAAAAACCAATGACAGTAAATAAAACTCCCCCAGTTCAAGTGGTGTTGCCAGGGGGGGCACGAGCTTCCCATGGCATAATGGCTGACCTCCCTATGTGCCCTCTCAACGGTGGTTTCCCACCACCACTATGCCCAGGCACTTCAGCACCTCCAGATGGAACCATCTAAGACAAATCCGGCACGCCCAATCCATCCATGACACTCCTGGCACCACCCATGACATGCCCAGTCTCACCTCCCATCAAGGCCCCACCCACAAATTACTAGTGGGCCTCCTGGCAGTGCCCCCCCCCCCCCCAAGAAGAAATTTCTGGGGACGCCACTGCCAGTTCAGGAAGGTTTTCATCCAAAGATCCAACACTTTCCACAATCTGGATGTCTAGTTGATTACTCATATTGTTGTAAACTTTAGCCAGATGATGAAAGACAGAAACAAATATCCCCATGAGGATCTATAATGGACTATTATACAGCTTAATTCAACTATATCATGACAATTGTTTAAATAAAACAGAGAATGATATGTCAAAAATGAAGATCCAGATTAAAAGTGGAGCGGTATTTAACACTCCTGTGAGCGCTAACACCTCTAAGCTTTTTGGGTGCATCGGGAAGTGCTCATATTACAAGTTAAAAGTCAAAAGTTTTCACTTGCGTAAAAAGCCGAACTTCCAATATAACGTGCAGGTATACGTATTCCCCCATAGAAGTCAGTGGAGCAAAATAATTAGGGGGGGAACAAACAACCTATTATGGCTCAAATCCGATTGCATATTCTCAAGAGCGCTAACCCGACATGAAAATATGAATATTTCACATTCCAATGTTCTTTACATAGAAGAATATGTTCTATTTGTTCATAAATACATATTTCTACATACAGCTGGTGTTTTCGTAAAATTATATATATATATATATATATATATATATATACACACACACACTTTATATAGTTATATACAGATATATATATATATATATATATATATATAGGAATATCTATTTATAAAGGATACAGTTAAAGTTATGTTTGCAGGCTAATCACTAGCTCTTTCATAGAGCATATACAAACTGTTGATAAAAAATGGAAAGGATAAAAGGTCCCAAATAAGCCCCTTAGTGTGTATCGTGGTTGTAGGTAGCAGTGCTGAGAGACCTGTAGTGTAGGGAGGGGTAAGTGTTCACCCGAGAACATATTCCTTCTCGCACCACTTGTAAGGACTAGGTGACAGACAATCTCAAGTCTGAAACAAGCTTGTGTTTACACTGTTCATTATGTATCAACAGGGCACATACCTCATTTTGTTCCTGTCAAATCCCTCTCACTTCAGGTTACAATCTATTCACAAATGCCGCCTTTGTGTGGTACCTTTAAATGCAGAGATTCTGCATTAAGTTCAAATCTGGGCGCAGAAAACCTTCGGTCTCCAGTTAGCAAACAAACCGCTGCACAGTATCACTTCCGTGAACCCTTGGGCTTCAAAAAGGTGTGACGTCTGATATCCTATATCCAATCCAGTGGTATGTCAGCAAACACAAATTTAAAAACGTGTTGCAGGTGAGAGAGAATGCAAAGTAACGGAGTAGTAACACACTCTTGAGATAATAGAAACTGACATTTATTAGAACATTTTAAAATACCAAGCCACCAAGTACAAAAAACAACTGTGAGGAGCGCAGCACAACGGCTTACGCATTTCGGGAATGTCCCGTAATCATAGCCTAACTTGTGCATATCCTAACTAGACTTAAAAATACTCTACAAATAACTGATCGGTTAAAAAAAAAGTGCTTCTCTACAGAAAACACCTGTTTGTTCAGCATGCCTCATCTGATACATAAACGTCACAAGCTATTAACCATTAGGATGAAAAAACAAGCGTAGGTAACTTAAGTTTACATTGTATCGCTGTAGGAAGAAACAGGAAATGGTCACATAAAGATTGCAATTCAAGTGACGTTTCGGGAGGTTAGCCCTTAATCATGCATGATTAAGGGATAACCTCCCGAAACGCTGCTTGTGCATTTTGTACCTGCTTGTAAGAAGATGTTTTAATAAACTGCAATATGTATATGGTGCTGTGGATTCAGTTTGTGGATTTGTTAAAGAGTTTGCAGTCTCCATTTTTACACGTGCACTTGGAATACTCAAATTCAATTAGCCCTAACTGCAAATACCTCAGACATTATTTATGTCTTAGTTGTACCTGACCAAATTAAACCAAAATGCAAACACCCCTAGCTATTAATTATACTGCATAACCTAATGCCTATCCCATCACAATTAGCTCTACTCATAGCACCTAGCTACAATCCACCTCCATGTCACTTCCCACTACATACCCCAGACATTAGATTTAATTTCTCAGAACAACCAACCCCACAAGTAACCTCACTCCATAGGTAAACTCTTCCTAACACATAAACAATCTAAGTTATAATGTAAAAGTTATTTAATTTAAAATAAAAAAATACTAGCCTTGTCAAAATTAAATTTACTTGCCTTTCCTAAGATCTGGTATTGTTCAGACTGTTCTGTCTATGGCAATAGGTCTTCTTTGTCTAACTTGCTACTTCCTAAACTAGATAAAAAGGTATCTTCTTTGCTTATACATTTTTAAAGAATAATTAAAGGGATACTAACCCCAAATTATTTATTTCATGATTCAGATAGAGCATGCAATTTTAAGCAACTTTCTAATTTACTCCTATTATCACGTTTTCTTTGTTCTCATGTTATCTTGATTTGAAAAAGCAGTAATAAAAGGTTAGGAGCCGGCCCATTTTTAGTTCAGCGCCTCGGTAGCGCTTGCTGATTGGTTTGCTACATTTAGCCACAAATCAGCAAGTGCTACCCAGGTGCTGAACAAAAAATGGTCCGGCTCTAAAGCTTACAGTACTGCTTTTTCAAATCAAGATAACATGAGAACAAAGAAAAATTGATAATAGGAGTAAATTAGAAAGGTGCTCAAAATCCCATGCTCTATCTGAATCATGAAAGAAAAAAAAAATTGGGTATGGAATCCCTTTAAGAATCAGGATTGTGGGTTGGCTAACCGTCAAAATGTAGCTTGCACATTTGAATTGGTTGATGCTATCAAACTTACCTCATATACATAGTCAAATGCACAAAATTTAAAAGCAGGAAACTTTACCGAGTACATTTTCCCAAAATCAATTAATCTGAAAAGATATAAGCAGAAAAATGTTCTAAATGTAGAAATCTACCCAATTAAAAGTTACATTAATCAAGGTAGACAATATTCTAGTGTTTTTTGTACTACAGTAAAAAATAGAATATACCATGAAGCATCAGAAATAATCATAGGCAAGGTAGGAAAAACATTACTGTTGCTTACATATAACTATGAGCACAATTCTCAAACACACATATTATATATATATATATATATATATATATATATATATATATATATATATATATCTTAAAGGGTCATTCTAGTTCTAAAGCTAAATACTAAAAAAAATTAAAGCATGTAATTATCACTAGCGATATGGCCCAGCTGTGTGTTAAAGGACATCCTGGTACCGTAGAGTATAAACGGATGCTGATCCAATCAGCAATGCTAGTTACACAGTGAGGTTGTTAGTGCAGGAAGCGATAAGCAATATCACGACTGTGCTAACTAGCGGGTAAATTACAAGTTGAAAGTAAAAGGTTGCACTTTAGCGATTTCAGACTTAACATAAACTGTAAGTGTTAAAAAAAGTTGCACAAAATAGATAAAACATATATAAAAATAAAGTATTACACACATATATACACTATTTAATAAAACAAAATACAATATTAATAAAATCATTTATAATGGTTAAAGGGATATGGTACATAACAAGGTGTTTCACTGGAAAGGGCTATAATGTATATATATATATATATATATATATATATATATATATAAATGTGTATGTTTGTATATATTCAAATATGTATTTATATGTGTAAATATGTATGTGCACTCATGCATAGATATAAACACATAAATACACTTATATACACATACATATATACAGTTTTGAGCACTTCAGTCAAATACCTTGAAATAGACAATATCATGCTTAACCCTTTAAGGACACAGCTTTCAGTTTGCTCAATTGTTTTATGACAGAAACATTCCGTCATATGTCCTTAAGAGGTTAATAAGTTTTACTGTGTTTTAATAGAAATACTTTAAAGGGACATTAAACACAAAATACATTCTAAACAGAATGATGCAGTCAAAGAAAAGATAAGTCTGAGAATAACAAGAAGATGTATTTTTAAAGGGACAGTCAACACCAGAATTTTTGTTGTTTAAAAAGATAGATAATCCCTTAATTACCAATTCCCCAGTTTTGCATAACCAACACAGTTATAATTATACACGTTTTACCTGTGTAATTACCTTGTATCTAAGCCTCAGCAGACTGCCCCCTTACTTCAGTTCTTTTGACAGACTTGCATATTAGCCAATGAGAGCTGTCTCCATGGTAAATTCACGTGCTTGAGCTCAATGTTATCTATATGAAACACATGAACTAATGCCCTCTAGAGGTGAAAAACTATCAAAATGCATTCAGATTAGAGGTGGCCTTCAAGTTCTAAGAAATTAGCATATGAACCTCCTAGGTTTAGCTTTCAACTAAGAATACCAAGAGAACAAAGCAAAATTGGTGATAAAAGTAAATTGGAAAGTTGTTTAAAATCACTTGCCCTATCTGAATCCTGAAAGTTTTTTTGGACTTGACTGTCCCTTTAAGTTTCAATAGCTGTTTAAATAGACAAAAAAATACCTGTATGAAAACAAACCAAAAACAGAGAGTTCTTGATAGAGGTGCGTCCACGGTGATGGAAGTGGAGGTCAGTCCAGATATTGCAATGGAAGGCTGCTCTTCTGTAGCGTGTGTTGGCGGTAAGAGAATCTGTAGTGGGGAAACAGGAAGGCGCCAATAGGGTGATAACGCAAAAGACCCTGACAAGAGGAAAAGGTGATAGTAGTACTCACAAGCAGAGCGGCACTTGGACGTGCCTAGCAGAGCAGGCCGGGACCTCAGCGTCGCCCGGAAGACTCACAGCGGCAGCAACTAATCCTCGAGCCGGACCAAGTTCCGTGTGGCCAATCAGGAACGCTGGATACTCACACACCCTCCTCTTCAAATGCCGAATTCCAAACACTTGCAGAGGGATAAGTGGATAGTGATACACCGTGTGTGACGCTCCCGATTGCCGAGAGCCAAATAACCAAAGTCCAAATACTGGAAAGAGGAAGGAGCAAACTCCAGCAAAGTAGATTATAACAATTTTATTAAAATGTTATAAAAACAAAGCATAAAAGCAACGCGTTTCTCGGCTACACAGAGCCGTTTCATCAGGCTGTTATACACATTCTAAGAAGCCTACTGCTTTAAACACTTCCTCTAACCAATCAAAACACTTAAAATTAACACACACCCCTCACCTCGCAGCGTGCGTGTCAAACACAGCTGATATGGAGGCTGCAAAAATACATATGCGTTCCACTTAGGATCCACGAATTGATATCATATCATATTTTAGTAACTAATTTAATTCATATTAAATTCTTGTTCAAATCACAAATGGGATCAGTGACAGTAGTTACGGTTTTTTATCCCTAAAATTTAATAAACGTAGTAGATAATCACAGATGGACATTCATTTCAGACCTTAAATACACCATTGATCTTAAATAATAACAATTAATCGGAACTAGACTAATATGATATTCTTATTTGGCCAAATAATTGAATACATAAAAAAATAAATAATGCTACTTCATAAGAACTGACTAACTATACAGAACAGTCAATAAATGACAATAAATATTCAAATCATAATATATATATCAATACATAACAAACTCAGAATCATTACTTAATCTCTAAACTGATAATATTAGACAATGATATAAAGATATAATATCTCTACAAAACTTCAAATACTCATATCCCCAAAAAGAAACTAAATACAATATACTTAATAATTTTAAACGTAACAAATTAACCATGAAAAGCTGCAAGATCAATATTGGCATTGAGACCTGATGGATGTAAAGTCTGAAGCCTGTAGATCCAAAAGGTCTCTCTCTGTCTAAGTCTATAGAACCGGTTATAAAAGTCAGATCTTGGGATGTGTTCAATAGGAGTTATTTGTAGACAATGTAAGTCCCCACTATGTTTGATGTTACAATGTCGTGGTACACTATGTGATTTAAAATTCTTTTTGATGTTTCTAAAGTGTTCTGACCACCTTATGCTCAGGCGTCTGCAGGTGCGCCCTACGTATTGAAACCCACAAATGCAGGACAATAAGTAAATCACGTAATTCGACGCGCATGTCATCCGACTACTCATTTTATAAGTTTTGGATGTTGAGTTTGATTTGAAGGTATCAACATTATGTGTTATAAAGTCACACATTTTGCATTTTTTATGATTACATTTGAAACTGCCTTTTCTTTGAATTTTACAGATAGTGTCATTGGCCTTATTGATATTTCCGTTAGTTATGTTGTTCTTATTTTTGACCACTTTACTAGGTGCCAAAATCCTTTTTAAGTTAGGTGCTCTTTTGTAAACAATAGTGGGTTTATTATCCAACAGTGGACCTAAAATAGGATCTTTTAATAAAATTTTCCAGTGTTTCATAATACTCTTTTTAATTATACTGTGATTACAATTGTATTCAGTAATAAACATGGTCCGATTGCCCAGACCAACCTGAGTTTGCGTATTTGCTACCTTTTTCTCGAAATATTTATTTCTGTCATCATTTTTTGCCCTATCATAGGCACTATTAATGATGTATTCTGGATATTTTTTCTCTTTAAATCTATCTTTAAGGATTTTACTCTGTATCTCATAATCGGTTAAACTACTGCAGTTCCTGCGAACTCGCTCAAGCAAAATGTGTGACTTTATAACACATAATGTTGATACCTTCAAATCAAACTCAACATCCAAAACTTATAAAATGAGTAGTCGGATGACATGCGCGTCGAATTATGTGATTTACTTATTGTCCTGCATTTGTGGGTTTCAATACGTAGGGCGCACCTGCAGACGCTTGAGCATAAGGTGGTCAGAACACTTTAGAAACATCAAAAAGAATTTTAAATCACATAGTGTACCACGACATTGTAACATCAAACATAGTGGGGACTTACATTGTCTACAAATAACTCCTATTGAACACATCCCAAGATCTGACTTTTATAACCGGTTCTATAGACTTAGACAGAGAGAGACCTTTTGGATCTACAGGCTTCAGACTTTACATCCATCAGGTCTCAATGCCAATATTGATCTTGCAGCTTTTCATGGTTAATTTGTTACGTTTAAAATTATTAAGTATATTGTATTTAGTTTCTTTTTGGGGATATGAGTATTTGAAGTTTTGTAGAGATATTATATCTTTATATCATTGTCTAATATTATCAGTTTAGAGATTAAGTAATGATTCTGAGTTTGTTATGTATTGATATATATATTATGATTTGAATATTTATTGTGATTTATTGACTGTTCTGTATAATCAGTCAGTTCTTATGAAGTAGCATTATTTATTTTTTTATGTATTCAATTATTTGGCCAAATAAGAATATCATATTAGTCTAGTTCCGATTAATTGTTATTATTTAAGATCAATGGTGTATTTAAGGTCTGAAATGAATGTCCATCTGTGATTATCTACTACGTTTATTAAATTTTAGGGATAAAAAACCGTAACTACTGTCACTGATCCCATTTGTGATTTGAACAAGAATATAATATGAATTAAATTAGTTACTAAAATATGATATGATATCAATTCGTGGATCCTAAGTGGAACGCATATGTATTTTTGCAGCCTCCATATCAGCTGTGTTTGACACGCACGCTGCGAGGTGAGGGGTGTGTGTTAATTTTAAGTGTTTTGATTGGTTAGAGGAAGTGTTTAAAGCAGTAGGCTTCTTAGAATGTGTATAACAGCCTGATGAAACGGCTCTGTGTAGCCGAGAAACGCGTTGCTTTTATGCTTTGTTTTTATAACATTTTAATAAAATTGTTATAATCTACTTTGCTGGAGTTTGCTCCTTCCTCTTTCCAGTATTTGGACTTTGGTTATTTGGCTCTCGGCAATCGGGAGCGTCACACACGGTGTATCACTATCCACTTATCCCTCTGCAAGTGTTTGGATTTAGGCATTCGAAGAGGAGGGTGTGTGAGTATCCAGCGTTCCTGATTGGCCACACGGAACCTGGTCCGGCTCGAGGATTAGTTGCTGCCGCTGTGAGTCTTCCGGGCGACACTGAGGTCCCGGCCTGCTCTGCTAGGCACGTCCAAGTGCCGCTCTGCTTGTGAGTACTACTATCACCTTTTCCTCTTGTCAGGGTCTTTTGCGTTATCACCCTATTGGCGCCTTCCTGTTTCCCCACTACAGATTCTCTTACCAAAAAAATACCTGTAAACTTTTAGTGTCTATAAAACAATGAGAGCTGCCATGTTGTAACTTAGATTATCTTCTCTGCTGTGGCCAATTAGATACAGTTATAAATAGGCCTCTAGAGTATTCAGTCAATGGCTGTGTGGAATATAACAGTGGAATATAATATATAACAGTGTTCTGGACTTCCATTTCCTTTCTAACAGGAACTGCTCACAATTCCAGAATGGTATTGCAGGAAAAGGAGACAAAATAAATAATGAAAATATATTGCATATTTGTATATATGATATTACTATATCAAAGTGTTTAATGTCCCTTTAACCCCTTTACCCAATAAGACATATATACGTCTTGCGGTACTTTGGCTATCGTACTGCAAGACGTATATATGTCTTAGCTTCAGGAAGCTCCCACAGCTGGAGTTCCTGAAGTTTCAACCAGATGCCGCCTACGGAACGGGAGCGAGATCGACGCTCCGGTTCCATATGAGGGCAGATGCGTAATTATTACAGATGGTGACACTGTGTGTGTCAATGTCTGTAATGATCTTATGTTGATGCCAGCGGGAGGTGTGGACAGGAGGTGGGTGGGGTGTGCAGCCCAGAAGTGGAGTGGGAAGGGAGCAGGAGGCAGTGGGAGGGCCCTACGATACAAAGAAAATAAATAAAGGGGCAAAGATGGATGGGGCAGCTACACTACAGAAAAGTGTTTTGTGGGTTTGGGGTGCCCTAACTTAAAATCGAGGGTGGAGGTGAGGTGGGGGGACACTATGCTATAGAAAATAATAAAAAAAAGGAAGGGGGAGGTTTAGAGAGCTGTTGGGGGGGGATCTCTAATATTTTCATACTGGCAGACTGCCAGTACCTAAGATGGGGGTGACCAGTGGGGGGGGGGGGGCTAGGCGGAAGGAAGAGAGCTGTTTAGGAAGTGTCAGGTGGGAGTGTAATTTCTACACTTAAGCTAAAATTTACTTTTTAAGATACCTAATTAACCCCTTCACTGCCGGGATTAATAGAAGTGTGGTGCACAGCTGCAATTACCAAAAAGCAATGGCAAAGCCATATATGTCTGCTATTTCTGAACAAAGGAGATCCCAGAGAAACTTTTACAACCATTTGTGCCATGATTGCACAAGTAGTATGTAGATAATTTCAGGCATCGTGGAATTAAATATACCAAAATAGGCCTAGATCAATACCTTGGTTTGTCTACTTAATATATATATATATATATATATATATATATATATATATATATATATATATTATATATTATATATAGTTTTGACAGGTAAATAAAAAAAAAACAAGGCTTTATTTCTGTTTAAATGGAGTGAGCTAAAATTCTAAAGAATCTCCGGTATTTTGGGCAAGTTTTACTCTGAAGGTAGTGAAGGCGTTATATTCCTATGTTTTTCATATAGAAAAAAAAAATGTCTTTTTATTTTAAAATAGTGTACTGTGTATATATATATATATATATATATATATATATATATATATATATATATATACACATATATATATATATATATATATATATACACACATACACAATATATCTATTTATATATCTATGTGTGTATATTCACAAAGATATATGTTTTACAAAAAAATAATCAGATGTATAGATATATCTATTGAAAAATAAAAAGAACATTTTCTTCTCTGTAAAGAACATAATAATGTAAAGTATTTCTTACTTACTTTGGGTTTAGCGCAGTTAGTCTAGTGTGGTGTCAAGTTAGCACATGACCAAAAACTGTATGCTTTTGTTAGTAGAGCACCCTATAAAACTGTGGGGAGAATAACGCCTAGATTTAGAGTTCTGCATTAGGGTTAAAAAGCAGCGTTAAGGGGTCCTAACGCTGCTTTTTAACGCCCGCTGGTATTTAGAGTCAGGCAGGAAAGGGTCTACAGTTCACTTTCTTTCCACGACTCGAGGTTACCGCAGATCCCCTTACGTCAATTGCGTATCCTATCTTTTCTATGGGATTTGCCTAACACTGGTATTACGAGTCTTGGAAGAAGTGAGCGGTAGGGCCTCTACCGACAAGACTCCAACCGCAAAAAAAAAGTCTGTAGTTAAGAGTTTCATGGGCTAACGCGGGAACATAAAGCTCTTAACTACTGTGCTATAAAGTACACTAACACACATAAACTACCTATGAACCCCTAAACCGAGGCCCCCCCACATCGCAAACCCTATAATAAATTTTTTCAACCCCTAATCTGCCGCTCCGGACACCACCGCTACCTACATTATCCCTATGAACCCCTAATCTGCTGCCCCTAACATCAACAACACCTATATTATATTTATTACCCCCTAATCTGCCCCCCCCATGTCACCACCACCTAACTACACTTATTAACCCCTAATCTGCGACCAGACCTCGTCGCCACTATAATATATGTATTAACCCCTAAACCGCCGCACTCCCGCCTCGCAAACACTATAATAAATTGTATTAACCCCTAATCTGCCCTCCATAACACCTACCTGCAATTATTAACCGCTAATATCCCGCCCCCAACGTCGCCGCTACTATAATAAAGTTATTAACCCCTAAACCTAAGTCTAACCCTAACAAATATAATTTAAATAAAACGAACTAAATTTACTATAATTAAATAAATTATTCCTATTTAAAACTAAATACTTATCTATAAAATAAACCCTAATATAGCTACAATATAACTAATAGTTACATTGTAGCTATTTTAGGATTTATATTTATTTTACAGGCAACTTTGTATTTATTTTAACTAGGTACAATAGCTATAAAATAGTTAATAACTATTTAATAGCTACCTAGTTAAAATAATTACAAAATTACCTGTAAAATAAATCCTAACCTAAGTTACAAATACACCTAACACTACACTATCAATAAATTAATTAAATAAATTACCTACAATTAGCTAAACTAAAATACAATTAAATAAACTAAACTATAATACAAAAAAAAACCCCACTAAATTAAAGAAAATAAAAAATTACAAGAAGTTTAAACTAATTACACCTAATCTAAGCCCCCTAATAAAATAAAAAAGCCCCCCAAAATAATAAAATACCCTACCCTATCCTAAATTCAAAGTAATCAGCTCTTTTACCAGCCCTTAAAAGGGCTTTTTACGGGGCATTGCCCCAAAGTAATCAGCTCTTTTACCTGTAAATAAAAATACAATACACCCCCCCAACATTACAACCCACCACCCACATACCCCTACTCTAAAACCTACCCAAACCCTCCCCTTAAAAAACCCTAACACTAACCCCCTGAAGATTGAAGTCTTCATCCAAGCGGGGCAGAAGAGGTCTTCCATCCGATTGAAGTGTTCATCCAAGTGGCATCTTCTATCTTCATCCATCCGGGGCGGAGCAGCAGCATCCTGAAAACCTCCAACATGGAACATCCATCCTGGCCGACGGACTAATGACGAATGACGGTTCCTTTAAATGATGTCATCCAAGATGGCGTCCCTCGAATTCCAATTGGCTAATAGGATTCTATCAGCCAATCGAAATTAAGGTAGGAAAATTCTGATTGGCTGATTCAATCAGCCAATCAGATTGAAGTTTAATCCGATTGGCTGATCCAATCAGCCAATCGGATTGACCTCGCATTCTATTGGCTGATCGGAACAGCCAATAGAATGCGAGGTCAATCCGATTGGCTGATTGAACTTCAATCTGATTGGCTGATTGAATCAGCCAATCAGAATTTTCCTACTTAATTCCGATTGACTGATAGAATCCTATCAGCCAATTGGAATTCGAGGGACGCCATCTTGGATGACGTCATTTAAAGGAACCGTCATTCGTCATTCAGTCGTCGGCCAGGATGGATATTCCGCGTCGGAGGTCTTCAGGATGCTGCTGCTCCGGATGGATGAAGATAGAAGATGCCGCTTGGATGAACACTTCAATCGGATGGAAGACCTCTTCTGCCCAGCTTGGATGAAGACTTCAATCGCATGGAGGACCTCTTCTGCCCTGCTTGGATGAAGACTTCAATCGGATGGAGGACCTCTTCTGCCCCGCTTGGATGAAGAATTCAGCTCGGCTGAGTGAAGATGACTGAAGGTAGGGAGATCTTCAGGGGGTTAGTGTTAGGTTTTTTTAAGGGGGGTTTGGGTGGGTTTTAGAGTAGGGGTATGTGGGTGGTGGGTTGTAATGTAGGGGGGTGTATTGTATTTTTATTTACAGGTAAAAGAGCTGATTACTTTGGGGCAAAGCCCCACAAAAAGCCCTTTTAAGGGCTGGTAAAAGAGCTGATTACTTTGTAATTTAGGATAGGGTAGGGCATTTTATTATTTTGGGGGCTTTTTTTATTTTATTAAGGGGCTTAGATTAAGTGTAATTAGTTTAAACTTCTTGTAATTTTAAATTTTCTGTAATTTAGTGTTTTTTTCTTTTTGTATTATAGTTTAGTTTAATTAATTGTATTTTAGTTTAGCTAATTGTAGGTAATTTATTTAATTAATGTATTGATAGTGAAGTGTTAGGTGTATTTGTAACTTAGGTTAGGATTTATTTTACAGGTAATTTTGTAATTATTTTAACTAGGTAGCTATTAAATAGTTAATAACTTTATTATAGTAGCGGCGACATTGGGGGCGGGAGATTAGGGGTTAATAATTGTAGGTAGGTGGCGGCGATGTTAGGGAGGGCAGATTAGGGGTTAATAAAATTTATTATAGTGTTTGCAAGGTGGGAGTGCGGCGGCTTAGGGGTTAATACATTTACTATA